>NC_087088.1:4998484-5301515 GCF_963855985.1 Ostrinia nubilalis | reverse complement strand
ATAAATAAATTTCGGTGGATTGGTTCTTAATTCCGGTGGCTCAAATACAATTTCGGTGGCTCTTGATAATTTCAAATTAACATGTCTCGAGAAGTATTAATAATAATTTGATCTCTACCATATCATTGAATAATACAAGTTATTTACTATTATTTCTGCCACAAAAAAGTTTTGGAAAGTGGAAATTAAAATTCGCCACCGGAATTAGGCAAAAAACGAGTTTGTTGATATTCACCCAAGCAAAGGGGTTTACATACATTTGTCATAAGCTAGCTTTATTTCAGCCTGAAAAGAAAGAAGCTTAAATTTAACACTATAACTCTATTTTATATGTGACTCTGGCTTATTACATAAGTATATTGGAATAAGTACGTCTCCTCTCCTCTAGCTTTGGTAGCAACCGGGACTTTAACTTATAATAACAATACAGTTTTTGCTAATACATGTAGCCGGTTTGATATCACTTAATCATCTAGCCAATACGCCATGAAGCGTGTCAGACGTTAAGTCTATAAAGTAGAAATAAAATAATGAATTGGTCACACATTCGCGATGTGTTTAAATTGGATGTGATTCAGCTGTGTGTTATAAATCACTAAACATCATGCTTAATTGTTAAGAAATTTTATTTGGTAAATGCTGGTCGCAAATAATATGTAATATTATAAATAAACACTGCGAAAATAGCGACATCATTTGTTTTAATACATACCTACACTTAAAGATAAAAGTACACAAAAATGACACAGAATCAACGTAAAATATCTATCTCCGAATATAACATAAGGCTTAGGTATTATAAAATCTTTCAAGCCTCAATGTTTGTATAACTGGAAAATCTGAAAAACCTACTAGGGTAAACCGTATAGCTATTGCCCACTTAAAGATTTCAAACACATTGAGATGAAAAATTAAACAAAGTATTTTAGTTATCGACCATTTATGACTTTTTTCTTATAACTCAATAAACTGTTAAACAGAATATTAACAGTTTTTAGTTAAAACTTACGTAACTTAGAAAATATTGAAATAAATTTAAAATCCTCCAAAAAGTACAGTCATTGCCCATTACTCACACTAATTGCCCACATCAAAGCACAGTAATTGCCCAGTATCTTAAAACAAAATTATCAATTTTAAAATGATAAAATAGGCTTTAAATAAACAAAACAAAACATTAAACTTAAATTCTAGTAGTAGAGTCTTCTAAATTTCAAAATAAATTGCGTTTGGCCTTATTAACATATTATCAAATATTTCTTGAGCTGATGTTGATGAGTCAGAATCGGTAGAGACAGAATCATCTACTTCAAAACATAGATGACGCAAAAATTTGAATTTTATATGTAAATTTTATATGTATTTATTTTTTTATCTTCTTTGATATCAGTTCAAGTGGTTGCTCAGAATGGTCAATTAGCTGTTGGTTATTCTTACCTAAAGTTGTATCTATTTCCTTACAATTAACATTTTCAGTAGTAGATTTAACGTAGGATTTTCATTTTTTGTATTTGCGTTTGAATTTTTATCAATTTTTCAAGCCAAACCATATTTTTCAGCCATTTATCTTGTAGATAAATTGTTGGATACATCTTGTACAGCTTCGATCGCTTTTTGCAAATTGTCTATGCTATATTGAACTTTTGGAGTCTTTGGCATACTGAAAATGAAACATTAAGAGCCATTTCAATATTTATGCCTGTAAATTGCAAAACAAGTCTAGCAATGAGCAACTTAAATACTGCTACTGCATGGTGGCAACACTCTAATAATAATTGCCCTGGGCAATAACTATACATTAACATATGGCAATAACTGAAATGATGGTGGGCAATAACTAAAAATATACAGATTTACGTGCAGTGATTACCCACCGTTAAAATGACCGTTAGAAATCAAATTTTATCAGTTATTTTCATTGATAATGGAGAAAACACTTATAATTTCATCATAACTATATACCATTAGTTGAATATAAAATAACTTGCAAAAAAAATTTAACCTCTAAGAAAGTAATTCCTTAGTAAAATTGTTAAAGTCTTCACCTGTTTGAGTAACATTTTCACCCGTCTTGACAAAATCCGCCATAACTGTTTTTTTTAGTGTTTCCTATTGTAAATTTTAAATCTACTGTACATTGATCTCGGAGCCATCTACTTAGTAAATTCAAATCTAACTAGAGTGATTCAAAGTCAGCACCTGACAATATTATTCTTAAAGCGGGCAATCACTACCAGTGGGCAATCACTCTCTGGTTTACCCTACTTTAGAATAAAGCTCATGCAGGCTGGATCTCTATTATTGTGTAGCGAACAATTTTCATAAATTAAGGCGACCCAATGAAAACCACGTTTATCAAAATAACCGCAATTATTCAATTATCTAAACTTGGCATCTTTTTTGATAAAAACTCCATAAAAACAGGATATATCAATCACGATAAATACTTTGACATTGAAAATAAATCCTAAAATGGTGACTGATTTAAGTGACGCCTACGCTTTAGTGTCATATAAATCTAATTGTCCTTTTAGAAACTTACAATAACGGTGGTGAGAGCTAGAGATATTAATATATTCATTAAATCATTAGTGTTATTGATCACACCCAACCACAATTCAAACAACAACGAAGAAATGTCGAAAGTTCAAACTTGTTTAATGAGTTTATGACGGAGCGGAGATGTATGGGTAATAAATATTGTTGTATGTATAATACTAGAAACTACATTAAAATACTCCGAGAAAATCTGTGGTTTATGAGTTTACTTTAGTATAAAAGTATGCTAACTCGACTATAAACTAAGTGTGAAATACCTACTACGAGTATTTTAATACATTGCTTGACAACTTTTTAACGTGTTGAAAATGTTATAAAAATTCCACGTCAGTTCAGTTCGTAACTACTGTTTATTTTTATTAAACTGCTAGTAATTGTCATTATTGACAATCCTACCGTACTTAGTGCTAATGAACGTGCTAATCATTTATTGAATACTTACCTCACTATTTGAAATAAGAGCAACCAGAGTTGAGTGGAAATGTAGACCAAATGTTTTATTTACGAGTATGTTAGTATATCCCTCTTCGTAACTTTGAGAATCTGCTTTGCATGTTTTAAATTACTTAAATTGAAGTTTCCCTACCCATCTGAAAGAATTAACAAGTTGTTACTAAATTGATCATTGTAAACAATCACCACTATGGTTCTAAGAACATTTACTAGGCATTATTTCAGGGAATACCCATGGAACTTAATTGAGATTGGATATGACAAACAATATTTTTCCTTTGTTTTAGCACGTAACTGAAAATTATTTGTGAAATGAATCTATGTTTCCGGAACTAAAACACAATGTAAACATTGCTTCGAGTTATTTTCCTCCGGTCCCCCATTTGCCTCTAGTAAGTTTTGAGGATCGTCCTCCTCATCATCATCGTCAACCACTGATCCTGCAGTAGAGACTATAGTAAGAATAAGAATACTTTATTCAGCATAAAAAAAATACAGTACATAACATTAACCTACAAACAAGCATAGCTGGGCACCGTTAATCAAATAGTTAACTTCGTTAATCGTTAAACCGTTAATAAAAAAATTAACTTCGTTAAACGTTAAAACGTTACATTTCGCAAGATTTAACGCAAGTTAACGTTAATCGTTAATCCGTTAACACATGATAATAAAACGAAAAAAATAATTGTATGCAAGGTTAAAATAATTTCGACAGCTTGTATCGCGCATGGAATTTATTCCTCTTTTATGTTTGCGCTACAAGCTTTCGAAATTATTTGAACCTTGCATAAGCACAATTATTTTTTTCGTTTTAGTACAACTGAATTTCAGAATAAAAGCTTGTTTTTAAAAAAGTTTTTTAATTACTAATATTTTATTTTACACTTTTTAGTAGTATCTCAATCAATCACCAAAGTGCTCGAAAAGACAAATCCAGCAAACCGAAACTCGATAAGTTTCCACCGTTTCGTTTTGGAATTCCTATGGCCACCTCCTGACTCCATCATCAGGACCCTGAACATCATCTAGTACTAAAGTGCTCGAAAAGACAAATCTAACGAACCCAAATTCGATGCGATGCTGCCGTTTCATTTAGGAGTTCCTATGGCCACCTCATGACTCCATCATCAGACCAGCTCAATGATACCATAACATTGCATTGTCATCGTAGGTACTTACATAAGTATACCAAATTTCAGCTCAATCGGTTGAGGAAAACTGGTCTTAAATTCAGTTGCAAGAGTTGTCCTACACATACTAACAAGTGTCGTTCGTTAGTGATCTGGTTACAAAAACTGTTGTTTTGGGTTCTGGAAGTTCTGGAAGCCCGAACGTACTTGTCAGAACGCGTTTTTCTGGGGTTTTTAGCGTGCCTGCTGTATCTTTTTGGTAAATAGTAGGTACTGGATTAACGATTAACGGACTTAGGATAATTTAACGGAAGTTAACGAGTCCGTTAACATTTTTTAAAGTTAACTTAAAAGTTAATCCGTTAATAGAAATGTTAACTTCGTTAATTAACGATTAACGAATTAACGAGTTAATGCCCAGCTATGCAAACAAGCTATGCTGAAGAGGCGTTCACTCAGCAATATTCGCGACATAACAAGCGCCATGTCGAGAAGCTGGTTTTCAGCGGGAACCAACACACGATGAGGATTGCGGATTGCGCGCCCTCTTGACCGAGACCATATCGAGGCGGTTTGATGATGCATAGATAGACAAATTAAAATACTCTATCACAGACTAGGCCGGCTCGCCTCGCAGACTACCAGCCAAGAAGGCGCGCAACTAAATGTCCTGATGATGGTGATGATGTCATCATCATGATGATCAGTACCTTAGGAGCGGACCACGAGATTAGGACTATTTCAACTCTCGTTTCCACCATGCAACTAGTCATGTTATATAATGATACACAGACAAAATTCACATAAGTACCTAATGTAAATTTTCCAAAACCTTTTATCTAATGTTGATAATTTATCACTGAGTACTAACTAGCACTGTTAAGTTAATTAAAGCCACAGTACGTTTCAATCCGCATAAAAACAACAATATTTTTGAGACTGCCACTTTTTACTGCACTTCCCATCCATATAGATAGACGCTAATGACTTTTTTATACAGCGATTGTCTTAGGCATTATTGCAGCTAAGATTTTATCAAGAATAATAAACATTCTACATCCGCTAAACTATATAGGGTAAACCGTATAGCTATTGCCCACTTAAAGATTTCAAACACATTGAGATGAAAAATTAAAGAAAGTATTTTAACTATCGACCATTTATGACTTTTTTCTTATAACTCAATAAACTGTTAAACAGAATATTATCAGTTTTTAGTTAAAACTTACGTAACTTAGAAAATATTTAAAAAAAATTAAAATCCTCCAAAAAGTACAGTCATTGCCCATTACTTACACTAATTGCCCACATCAAAGCACAGTAATTGCCCAGTATCTTAAAACAAAATAATCAATTTTAAAATGACAAAATAGGCTTTAAATAAACAAAACAAAAAATTAAACTTAAATTCTAGTAGTACAGTCTTCAAAATTTCAAAATAAATTGCGTTTGGCCTTATTAACTATATTATCAAATATTTCTTGAGCTGATGTTGATGAGTCAGAATCGGTAGATCGTCTACTTCAAAACAAAGATGACGCAAAAATTTGAATTTTAAATGTTTTTATTTTTTTATCTTCTTTCATATCAGTTCAAGTAAGTGGTTGCTCAGAATGTTCAAGTAGCTGTTGGTTATTCTTCCCTAAAGTTGTATCTATTTCCTTACAATTAACATTTTCACTAGTAGATTTAACGTAGGATTTTCATTTTTAGGGTTCCGTACCTCAAAAGGAAAAAACGGAACCCTTATAGGATCACTTTGTTGTCCGTCTGTCCGTCCGTCTGTCAAGACCCTTTTTCTCAGGAACGCGTGGAGGTATGAAGCTGAAATTTATATCAATTACTCAGGTCTACTGTCCCTTGAAGCTGTGAAAAAATCAAACTTCTAAGCCAACGCAATCAAAAGATACAGCCGTTTATGCCGCAAATTTTCGACACTTGCAAGGGAATCAAAACCTACAGGGTGCTTCCCGTGAACTCAGAATCTTGAAATTTGGTACGAAGCAACGTCTTATAGCATAGATAAAGGAAAAATTACGAAAACCATAAATTTTTAGTTACATGATTACATCACATAATATATTTTTTTTTAATAATTTTATACTTACTACCCATTTCCTCATAAACGCGTAGAGGTATTAAATTGTAATTCATACCAAATACTCAGGTCTATAATACCTTTAAGCTGTAACAAAATCAAACTTCTATGTCAACGCAATCAAAAGAAACAGCAATTTAAGCTGCATATTTTGAAACTCGCAAGTACTCGCAAGGGAATCAAAACCTAAAGGGTACTTCCAGTCGACCTAGAATCTTGAAATTTGGCATGAAGCAACGTTTTATAGCACACATAAAGGAAAAATTCCGAAAACCTTAAATTTTTTGTTACATTACAAAATATACAGTGTGAGTCACGTTAAAGTGTACATATGAAAATAGATGAAACTAGACCTATTTTCATCGACAAAAAAGAGGTCAAAAATTTTTTGAGATTTTTTTTTAATTTTTTATAGAATTTTTTTTCTTCGAATTACTTATTGTAAAGAAAACGTAATAACTTTTAAACTAAGCGGTATATCCTGATAAAATAAAAACAGTAATAATGCTAAATAACAGGCGATCCTAAAAAAATACATAAAATACACAAAAAAGGCCAACTAATAATAAAAAATGATACTTTTTGAAAAAAATCTGCTTTTAAATTCGTGTTTTTTTGGTTATTTGATAAATTTCTTCAAAAAATGCCCCTATAACTGATGGTTTTTATTACGTTGTATTATTTTCTATCGTATTACCTTCGTAAAACCAAAAATCGCATGTCTCTATCCCTATCACAACGTTTGCAATGATCGTTTGAACTAAGCCTCTCCGAGCGCGCCATTCAATGCTTCATTAACAACGAAACTGAAAATGGCTCTAGATTTGTAATTTTGATAAAGACAAGTTAGATTTCAAATAAAAACAAAAGATTTTGAAGTAAAATAAGCATTTTAGTTAAAATTAAAATTGTCTCTACCTGTAGCGGAGAATAATGTTGTGGCAGGCCTTTGTTCAAACGATCATAGCAAATGTTGTGATAGGGATAGAGACATGTGATTTTTGGTTTTACGAAGGTAATACGATAGAAAATAATACAACGTAATAAAAACCACCGGTTATAGGGGCATTTTTTGGAGAAATTTATCAAATAACCAAAAAAACACGAATTTAAAAGCAGATTTTTTTCAAAAAGTATCATTTTTTATTATTTGTTGGCCTTTTTTGTGTATTTTATGTATTTTTTTAGGATCGCCTGTTATTTAGCATTATTACTGTTTTTATTTTATCAGGATATACCGCTAATTTTAAAAGTTATTACGTTTTCTTTACAATAAGTAATTCGAAGAAAAAAAATTCTATAAAAAATTTAAAAAAAATCTCAAAAATTTTTTGACCTCTTTTTTGTCGATAAAAATAGGTCTAGTTTCATATATTTTCATATGTACACTTTAACGTGACTCACACTGTATATTTCTTAATAAATATAAACTTATTACTTTTTTCCTCATGAACGCGTAGAGCTATCAAGTTGAAATTCATATCAAATACTTAGATCTAATTGCCTTTAACCCGTGAAAAAAAAACATAGTTATGACTCGATTGTCGTAATGAACGAACTTTGTAAACCTTGCAGGTTTGTACGGAACCCTCGGTGCGCGAGTCCGACTCGCACTTGGCCGGTTTTTTGTATTTGCGTTTGAATTTTTATCAATTTTTCAAGCCAAACCATATTTTTCAGCAATTTATCTTGCAGATAAATTGTTGGATACATTTTTTACAGCTTCGATCGCTTTTTGCAAATTTTCTATGCTAACTATATTGAACTTTTGGAGTCTTTGGCATACTGAAAATGAAACATTAAAAGCCATTTCAATATTTATGCCTGTAAATTGCAAAACAAGTCTAGCAATGAGCAACTTAAACACTGCTACTGCATAGTGGCAACACTCTAATAATAATTGCCCTGGGCAATAACTATACATTAACATATGGCAATAACTGAAATGATGGTGGGCAATAACTAAAAATATACAGATTTACGTGCAGTGATTACCCACCGTTAAAATGACCGTTAGAAATCAAATTTTATCAGTTATTTTCATTGATAATGGAGAAAACACTAATAATTTCATCATGACTATACATCATTAGTTGAATATTAAATAACTTGAAAAAAAAATTTAACCTCTAAGCAAGTAATTCCTTAGTAAAATTGTTAAAGTCTTTACCTGTTTGAGTAACATTTTCACCCGTCTTGACAAAATCCGCCATAACTGTTTTTTTTTAGTGTTTCCTATTGTAAATTTTAAATCTACTGTACATTGATCTCGGAGCCATCTTCTTAGTAAATTCAAATCTAACTAGAGTGATCCAAAGTCAGCACCTGACAATATTATTCTTAAAGCGGGCAATCACTACCAGTGGGCAATCACTCTCTGGTTTACCCTAATTGACTGTAATTTATATTCATTAGTAAGCAATTATTCAAGTGCCGTTAATTCTAGACTAAATATACTCGTAGCTGGAGAAAGAAATAAAGTTTATAATTCGTTCTTTTCTGCAATAGATGCTAAAAGCTTTCTTGAGAATTGTTAAAAATATTATTAGAGAATTTATTTGTCCATTTTCTATTACATTCTTATCTATGCATTTATTTTTATAGGAAGACCTTGCTTTAGGCAATGAGGATCAGTACTGTTGTAGAAAATTCAATAAAACTAGTATCTACGTTAATCTTTAAGACATAAGAAAGATATATCTTTTTGAATTATTCAAATCGGACCATTACTTACGAAGATATTAAGTAATAAACATAGGCCGTTTTTGCCGCTAAAAGTCAACGTACGCAGGGCCGCGTGACGTCACTATATCCGAATCGAGCGCAGCCGGCGTACTATTGGGATGGAAAATATTTTTTTCCAGCTAAACTATCAGTTGTAGAAAAAAACTTTTATTAACATTTTATTCATCAAAATAAAGTAACCTATCGACCAGTAATTTTTAAAAATAAAAATTGTGAAAACTAAGTAGGTATCGCTATGTCCAAAAACCACATTTTTATAGGATTCGATGGAATGCGGAGACGCGGTTGGGGCGAGTGTAACTTTATGATTGTTTGTATTGAACATAATAATACATAATATGAGTGCTAATACCCAGTTTCTGGCCTAGAGGGGGGGAGGGGATAAGTCATACCCAGCTTATAGCCTGGGGGGAGGGACAAGCCTTACCCAGCTTCTGGCCTTGGTAAGAGGGGGGGAGAGGCAAGTCATACCCAGTTTCTGGGCCTGGGGGGGGGGGGGGTTAGTCTTCTGGCCGAGGGGGAGTCATACCTAGCTTATGCTTATGGACTGGGGGGAGGAGCTAGCCTTACCCAGCTTCTGGCCTGGGGGAGGGGGGGGGGGTCAAGTCATAACCAGTTTCTGGTTCTGGCCTAGGGGGGGGGGGGGGTAAGTCATACCCAGCTTCTGGCCGAGGAGGAGTGATACCCAGCTTATGCTTATGGCCTGGGGGGAGGGGCAAGCCTTACCCAGCTTCTGGCCTGGGGGGAGGGGGAGGGGTCAAGTCATACCGAGTTTCTGGCCTGGGGGGGGGGGGGTAAATCATGCCCGACTTCTGGCCGAGGGGGAAGTCATGCCCAGCTTATGACCTGGGGAGAGGAGAGGGGCGGGGGAGTCATACCCAGCTTCTAGGCTAAGATTAAATAGATTTCCAGGAGGGAGCAGCTGGCCCGCCCATGGGAACGGCAAATAGATAGGTAGGTACGTAGGTTTCACTCAGAAAAACTACATAACAGGTAGGTATTGATTGCGTGTACATCGAAATGATCTACATAGCAATGTTTTGTAGCCTAGGCAGAGTGTATCTGCCTCAGCTATACTTATTGTTAGAAGTAAATAAATTAATATTTATACATTTTTATATTTTACTTGGACGAAGATATGACTCTAACAACACTTATGAACACTTTATTTGAATAAATCGCCAAATATACCACCGCGGAGACCCTAATCGCGTCTCCGCGTTCCATTTTTTGCGATATTTTTCACAATTTCTATTTTAAAAAATTACCTATCGATAGCTTACTTTATTCTGATGAATAAATGTCATAACAAGTTTTTCTCTAAAACTGATAGTTTGGCTAGAAAAAAATATTTTCTATCCACGCAGTACGCCGGCAGCGTTCGGATCGGATATAGTGACGTCATCGGTCCCGCGCCGGGCGGTCAGTGAACTTTTTTAGTAATTTGGCCATAACTTCGTCACAAAAATTTTTGGACTGTATATTAAGGATTTCTTAGACCTATAAATCTGCATTCACAGCTAAAAAATCGAAATGATCCTCATTGCATACATAAGTAAATAAAAAATAACCACCAACAGGTCTCAGATTTTAGTAAAAAGGTACAAATCAAACACAGAACCGGTCGTTATGGACATACTTTATTTTTTGTTTGAAACTAACAAAAGCTAAATTACTCTGACCTCAGAGCTTTGCTCCTATCTAAATTATCCTGAAAACTTCATCTTTCGGGATTGTGCCCCTCACTGAACTAATCCCAGCTCTTGTTCCCACCGCTGCAACTCCTGTGTAGGCAGGATCTACAGCTTGATCACCAATAAAAACCCACCCAGTGAAGGTCAAGTTTGTCCCGGGGGAAAGTTAAACTGTCATTGAAGTCGCAACGAAATAAATCAGAAGATCATAAGAGGAGTTCGAGGTTAAGGTTCGACTTCCCTCAGCCCAACAATGGACTAGTAGTAGGTTTTAAACCTTTGTTTGTCACCTGTCATCCGCTTTGCAATGGAGGGAAGTCGAACCTTAATTTCGAACTCCTCCTATGTTCTTCTGATCAATTTCGTTGCGGGTCCAATGACAGTTTAACTGTCCCCCGGGACAAACTTGACCTTCATTGGTTGGGTTTTTGTGGCGGTCAAGCTGTAGATCCTGGCTACACAGGAGTTGCAGTGGTGGGAACGAGAGGTGGGAATAGTCCCGTAATGGACTAGTAGCTTAGTAAACATTGCGCAATATTTTCTTGTTTTCTCCTTCGGCTATAGCAAATTCGTCATAGTGTTGTCGCAGCTGTATAGTGATCGATTAAATTCAGTACACCATTTGCTGCTACGCTGATCACTGCGTACAGGTCAGTAAAAGTTGCATTAATTTTATCTACACCTAAATCATTCTTTTAGTATACTTACTTGACTAGGTTTACTTCTTCCTTGTTTTAGCAATCTTTTGCGATTGATTTTAAGGTTTGTTTTAAACTTAAGTGGTATTTTAAGTATTTCCATCTAAGTACGTATCGTACCTAATGTATGTGAGAAAGAATACGTACCTATTAAGTATGTTGCAGTGATATTAGTCATTTTTAACGACGTGTTTGTTTATTTACTTTTCTTGGTTTACTTTTCGAACCGGAATTTTTCATTATTTACCTGCAAACGTCCGTGACTTCTTCGCGCAATGTAAAAATTACAGCTTCATATTTATCTGATATTAAGCTATATTTTAACAACACTTTATCAAATTAATACACAATACAAAAACATCCGTTCAATAGATTGGGCATTAACGTGACAAACATCTAGCCATCCGTCCTCGTTAAAATGCCCGTGTGTATTTTAATAAGCAGTATATATCGTCTTTCGTAATGCAATGAAATATGAAACACATAAGCACTTTTACGATGTTTGCATGAAGGTTTCCTTCATAAGGTTTTTTTATGGAAAAACAACTATTATACTTAGCTGTTTAAACTGTTTATGTGTCAATCATATTAGTTTCAAGTTTTTCTGTTATCATGTCAATAATAGATTTGATCATTCACACCATAACGAGCCATACTGATTCGACACACTATAATAGCCGGTAATTATAATGCCGGATCTAGGGTTGGCAGCTGTCTAATATTCAGATCACGTTTCAATAAACTAAAGGTATTTTAGGGCTACTCAAAATGTGTAGTATTTTTGAGATGACCCTTGACCTTTTTTCGCCACTACTAGGCTTTTAATATTTTATTTTTGCATCAATTAAATAATTGTATTGAAAATGACTTTCAAAATACTCTAAACATCATTCAAAACATTTGTCCATGATTTTATGAACACATTTTTTTAACGTTCATCAAAATTTGTGAATGTTATGAAATATTCCACTTCTTTGGATTGATAAAAAAAACAGTAATTTTTATTATAAAATAAAATATGTTAGTAATAAATGAAAATAAAAACCAATCGTAACATGACCTTTTTGTGAGTATCAAAGGCGAAAATTATTCCATGGATGGATTCGAGTTCGACCAAACAAGAATAAATGTTAATCTCAGAATACTTAAATCGTCAGTTATTCGATATTTTGACATATTTCCCATACTGAAACTGTCAATGTGCCAGTTGCAACAGTTATTCTCGGATAAAAGTTTGGGCGAATCGGGCCTAAAGAGTGGTAACCCTACCTGGCATGCCGGTCAGGTTTTTCCATAAAACAACAATGATCTCAGCGATGAACATAGTAGCATAAAGTAAGGTGCGCGTGAGTTTTTTGCCGGTGGCAATTATTTTAGTTAGTGCACGATGCATTAACTTTTTGTTTTATGACTTCATAATGAAAGATGAGCAACAAATGAATGAGTCGATGTAATTAATTGATGTATTCTCGGCTCAGTTACGTTATGGGTAACTGAATGAAAGGAAACGTTTTATTCACTTTAATCGCTCGGCTATCGTCGCTTATGTTCGATATTTATTATGGTCTTTTCAAAGCAAAAGCGAAGCCCTTATCTTTATACTTATCTACTGACCATTTATTATCATAGACGGAATCTATTTATAACTGAGAAATAAGACTATAAAAATATCCTGAAAAACAAAAATGTCCCTCAACTCCCTTGACAACTTTCCTCGACTTTTATGCTCATTGCTCATAAAAAACTGTTGTTCGAGTTGTTTTCTTTAGTTTTGTCGTGATCTCTATATTCTTTTGTTATTTTAAATGCGCATGTATGCTCAGTTTAGTCATCATTAATCATCATATTCAAAAGAATAATTACAGACCTGTTGACTAATAGTCTTTAAGTATCTGCCTTTGCTACTAAGTAAAAAACTACATGAATACAATATCGGCATTAAGGAATCAGGGTCTCTAGACAATTTGATATAGGTTCGATTTCGTGTCGCTTCATTGCGTCTAAAACATTAAAACACTAGATTTATGTGACTTTATCGCATCGATTTCGATAACGAACTTGGTGTGCCCAATGCCCATGCAATTGTATGAATTATGGTACGGGCGTAGTTGGTATTAAACGACAGCACATGAAGTTAAACTTTATGGCATCTTTAATAGTAGTAATACAGGTGCTATTTTGCTACATAAATATAGAGTCAAGATTATGCCATCGACTGTTTATTGAAGAGCTAAAGATATGGATCTCCAACCCACCTGCCAAGCGTGGGGATTATGGAAAAACCCTCCACTATATTTGAGGAGGCTCATAGTCCAGCAGTGGACTGTAAAGGGCTGTTGATGATGATGATGATGAAAGATATGGAAATCAATAATTTTGTCAACTTACCAAACAACTTCAATCTTGTTCCAGGAGATCCAGCACCCGCCGGCGTAGGTGCATATGCGTACCAAGACTCAGCTGGCAATAGGTACGGTGGGACTTACGGCCTTGACGGCGCCAAGGAGTACTCCTCCAAGGGAAAACCAATCGGCCCAGGAAACAGTGGCACCGCAGACCCTTGGGGAAACTTTGCAGACGCTCAAGCCTTCTCAGGAGGCTTCGGCGGAGGCTGGCCAAACTTTGCCCCATACCAACAAAACTTTCAGCAATACGACGATTTTTTCCCAGAATACTTTAACAATCTGCAAACCCTGCTGAACGAGTAAGGTCAATTAATGTAAAGGTACAGCTTCCGGTGAAGGCCTATACCTGTCGGCGTTTGGTATTCTTTAGCTTGCCTTATTAGGTAGATTTTAGAGACGAAAACCCCATGTTTCATATTAAGTACTTTTATTTTTTAGGTTCTAATATCTACGTCTGCTGCATCTATTTGAGTATTTTGCGAACCCCAATACCTAATCAATGTACATGTTTTATTACCATAATTTAAGCCATACAAAAACTTCCAAATATTTGCTACAATAAACTAATGGCTATTGTTATCATGATTTATAGCTTTAGAAGAACGTTCACATCTACATGGGAGGATGACGATCCGTTTGAGCCACTACAACGCTTGATGCCATTCAGGCCTTTCGAACCACTGAAACCTCTACCACCCCTCCCACCCCTAATTCCATTTCAACCTCTTCCACCCCTGCCACCATTAGAGCCTTTATTTCCACCACTGCAAAGATCTGCAAGATTCCTCCCCCCGTTGCCACCGCTCCCTCCTCTGAAGCCTCTCTTTCCTCGCCTAAAGCCCTTGAGGCCATTCAAAAGGTAACCTCCCAGACTATTAAAGTATGTGTGACCAAGGGGTGTTCTCAAAAATAACCGACCTCTATCTGCTCTTTCCCTTCAGCACTAATTTCTAAACTTCTGCTTTCTCAGCGCTCTTTACTATTCTCGTATTCGTGTGTGCGTCAACTCTTCGTGTGTTTCAGGGCGTTCAGTTCGAATTTTGAGAATCAGAAGTTAGCGTATAACGCGGCGAGGAAGGCATTCGACTTGACGTCGAACCAAGCCGGTTACATTCCTAATTTCACCAGCAGGTTAAACAACTTCAATTTCGGTGGGTTCCCCCCATTCGGGATGCCGATGCCGATGGGGCCTAACAGCGCGTTCGCCGGCGCCTCGGCTGGCCCGGGCTTCACACACCAGGTGGCTGCTTTGAACCCGGAGAACCCGGTAAGACCTTTTCTCATCATTACATAATGAATTTGGAATTTACATTTAAAAAAATCAACTGTGAAGCTGGAAGTCTCAGTGTTTATTATCATAATTATTTTCATCATATAAATTAGCCGTTTCTCAGCAGACGGAAAACATGATGAAGGTGATAAGATGATAAGAAAATCTTATTTTTCATTTATACTCTTTCAAGCTAAATTTAATTTATTGTTGTTATCATTATTTATAATTACCTACCTATGTTATTCTAGGTTGGTTTCATTTTCTGACTTTACTTCAACAAAGGTGCAACAAGTACCTAATGTGCACAAACGTGACGAGCATGCATTGCTTGACTCATAAACGATGCACATTTGAAATTATCTTGATATTTAAATTTAAAGATCAAAAAACTTCCATTTATTATATTATCTGTGCTTATATTTTATTCGTGATATGACTCATTTTGTTTACAAGATATCAGTAATTGCTGATCCAAGAAACTGCTTATATTAAAGCTATTGCTTTTTTATCGCAGTGCCCACGAAGTATGCCAGAGCCCCTACTTATTTAGTTAATTTAACTACATATTTTGCACGTATACTATGAAGAACTCTATTCTATTCAAATTTGAATTATATTGCATTGAAAAGAACTTGATACTTACGAGTATAATACAACCGTCATACTGTAAAACCTCTTTACGGCTGCCAATCGATTATACGATAGGTGCAGATGCCCTTCAAGAATATAGAGCTACGTTAATCTTAGCTATTTCTGTATAGGTACATTTTACGGATAGATCACAAGCAGGAGTATGCTTTGTAAAATACCTTTTCTTATTACAGAGATGTAAATAAACTTCTTTATTTTACAGTAATAGGAATCTATAAATATAAAAGCAAAAGGTCACTGACTAACTCACTCTTCACGAAATCTCAGAAACAAGTGCTAGGAGTCCCAAATTTTACATGGCTTTTTTTTTAGAACGTAGGTGCTCACTAAGATAGGATTTTGAACAATTCAATCCCTAAGGGTGTAAAACGGGATACACGAGTACGAAGTTGCGGGCAGCAGCTAACGGGTCTATTCCCACCTCTCGTTCCCACCACTGCAACTCCTGTGTAGCCAGGATCTACAGCTTGACCGCCACAAAAACCAAACCAATGAAGGTCAAGTTTGTCCCGGGGGAAAGTTAAACTGTCATTGGACCCGCAACGAAATTAATCATAAGAACATAGGAGGAGTTCGAAATTAAGGTTCCATTGCCAAGCGGATGACAGGTGACAAACAAAGGTTTAAAACCTTTAGGAAAAGATTATGCACCACGGGCAATAAATATCAATTAAGGGGGCCTATCTTATGAGCAATTAACCTGCCAATAATATCTTTCACAAAATCGCTTAAAAGCACGGAAATTTTTCCTTGTCGAGATCGGGCAGCCGCTAGTAGGATATATCAATACTTACTCGTATGTACCGATACTAACTTTGATTTTTAATTCCAGAGCGAGCCAAACGTTAACGTAATGTCCCGCTTTGGCGAAGACGTCCCCAGAGCTGGACGTGGCAAATACGTCAGCGTGTCCTCCTCATCTTTCTCGTCATCCTCGAACGTCAACGGCAAGGAGAAGACCCACAAGGCGGCCGAGACATACGTCAACAACAACGGGAAGGTCACCCACTACAGGGTGGAGAGCTAAACTCAACCTTATCCCATAACAGTTAGATCTCAACGGTATCAATCTGTACTTTGATGTAGACTTTCAGGTTGTTTGTACAAACTGATCAGAATAAAGTGATGTAATTCTACTACGTATTTTTAGTACGATGTGTTTTATTTGGTCTCCTTTTCTATTAAATTCTTTATTGATGGTATGCCGGCTCATTCAAGTCGCCCTGCCAAATTGGTAGTGGGTTCGAGTCCCGCCAAAGATAATTTAAGCGTGATAATGATTCTCTTTTAGTTTAAGTCTTTTGACTAGGATGAGCTAGAGATATTATTTCAAACTTTTACCAACCTCTTTAAAACTCTTCTACTACTTAATGATCTTAGTATACCTACCTAACAAAATCTATAAATTAATACGGAAATTCCAAATTTATTGATATTCTAAGTAGTATCTCATTATTATTCGATTGCAAATCATACAAGCCTTACAATATTAAATACATAACCTACATTGCTTTTAGAAGAGTCATAAAACAGCCATTGGCACTCACAATTTGTAAGCAGCTGCTTCTGGTAGGTATCATTGTTCCGTTGTATAAAGTACCTATCAAAAATAGCTATCAACTGAGTGACTGATACCCGTTTCCACCATCAATCCCTAACTTTTAAGCGACCCCTATGGTTAGGTAAAAATTAGGGATTGATGGTGAAAACGGGCATGAGTTTCTTGTGCTGCTTCTTCTCAGCACTGCCATTTATTGTCCCGAAGCAGTGATAGGGTTAATACCGGGACGTGTAAAAGTGCTTTTAAAAAGCCTACTTGTAAAAATAAAATGAGTTTTATGAGTTTTTAACATAGCTAATTTAGCAGTTTTAATACACACCACGTCATACGTGCAAAACTGGCGTTGATCTGCACGAAGTGGAAGCATAAAGTACAGTCCACAGCACTTAGAACCCTACAAAATATCAGCTGCTACAATAATAGATGCTGCAGTATTTGATGTGCTGTCGCCAGGCAAATAAGATGGTTTAAGGTTAACTATGAGTCGTATTAACATAATCTAACAATTATTTCTAGAAAATTCTACATTTCATGGCATCCAACTCTACATTATACCTAACTGTGATGCCTAGATTAGTCAGAACCTTACAACTGACAGACAGGAGTACAATAATACTATAATTCATACTACATATAAACAAACCAAAACAAATAACTTTAGCACTCACCGTAAAAGTAATTTGTATTTTGAATCGCGTAAATACTTAAGTCATATTTCACTCCAAAATCCAAATCTAATTAAATTTTACATGCTTATGAAAGCTCAGAACTATTTTATTCTCCTTGCAGTAATGTTTTTTCCAGAAAATTATAATTCCTCATGCACATTCCGTAAACGTTTGATTACAACATGCTCTTCAAGCGCGACACCTCAAGGCTGCGCGATAGCATCGAGTTTTTGCTCACGCCAAGTACGGTCTACGGTCACGGGATGAACAAAAACAATAAGACGAACCCATTAGTTTAATTTCGCCAATTTACCATCGAGCTTCATCTTTGGTGTTGTCGTCACAACCCAAGGATTCGGATTGCTCCTCTGCTGGATACACCCTCTGCCATCTTGACTTAGTTCCCTACACTTCTTGCAGTAAAACTCTTTCATTGTGTCATCACTTATTTTTCTATTCAGTTTATTAGTGTTGACCGGTCTGTAGTTTCTTCTTTCAAAGTCTCTACCATCCTGCTGCCACCAGTTGATATTATTGAAGAAACTTGAAGGTTTCCACTGCGAAGGAGTCAAAGCTACATTTGGGAAGACGTCGTAGTCGTCGCGAATGTTCCTGCTGACGAATACTGAGTCAGGGTAGATTTGAGCCTTACGACGTGTGTCTGGGGTCCTTAATTGAGTGGTGTCGACGGACTTCAAGCCAAGCACCACTGGCACTTCACCGCTGTCTTCTTTTTGCTTGCGACCGATGTTGTAGGACAACACGCCCGCTTCACCTGGAATTATATTTATGGGAATACAACGTAAAACAATTGTAATGCAAAAAGATAAAAGAGGCACTTTGTTTACTTCACTGCAGAGTGTAGGTATGTTATAAGTTATGTAAGTAAAACAAAAGGATAAAAATGATCGGAACTTTGATTTTAATGATAAAGGTCGGAAATTGTTGTGCATAAACTCATAAATACTGATTGGATCTTTAGTCTGCTGGCCATATTTTGATCACGATTATTATTGTTTGTTTATGTAGGTATTCTAAATGTTAAATGAGATACTTGACCTTTTTTAAGGTCTATGAAAATGTATCATAAAACGTCCTATGTTTTCATACCTTCGCCGCCGCCATAGATTCTTCTTCGATTGTTATTCTTCAGCCTGGTAGATACTAATATAGTATGATTAACTTCTACATCCCCATCCTCGGTGTTTGTAGAATTTGTTACAACAGAAGTTTCTTCATTACCAAAATCCAATTTTGAAGATATACATTGGCCCGAGTTGAATATAGCTGAAAATAGAACCCCATTGTTAACACCTTCGATCAAATATCGGCAATGACAATGAAATGTAACCTTCACCTATGGAGAAAGCCTATTCGGAGTTGACATTGAGGTTTTGTTATTTTAATACAAGTTATCAAGGAATAGCTTACAAATATAGTACATATTATTACCGAATAGGTTTTACGTGAAAATAGACTCTAGCTAGGTAATGCTTTTACAAATTAGATTGAGCAATTAACCCATTAGGGAAATCCCCGAAAGACTGCTTGTGGTTTTGTCAGCCATCATAAGATCATTCGACAGGTAACATTAGCTAACTAATCACTATAACACGTGAATGACTGATCTATCAAAGATGCACGTGATGGATCTAATGTTGGTAGTGATGATTAATATTTGATTATTATTTTTAAACCCGGTTAACGTGTATCCTTAATACAGATAGGGAAAATTTAAAGAAAAATAAAAAGAACGAAGCAGTGACGTCATCTTCTTATAATTTGAGTCCTCAAAAAAACTTACAATGAACTTATGCCAGCTTGCCAGCTTGATATTGTACCTACACCAGTGAAGAGTAATGGAATAACTGAATTGATATAGATATTTCCTTTTTATTGAATAGCTATACTAAAGAATTCTTACCGAAAATCACAAGACAAAACGTTGTAATCCCAATCATGTTGTACTGAAGATATCACAAACAGTAAGCTACTGCTCGCATGTCAGCGGGTTTTATACAAACAATACAAATTGCACTAAATGATGCCGCGTAAGACGCAATTACTGAGGGTACGCCAAGACAACACCTAAGCCGAGAAAAAAAGGTGATGCCATCATTATGGCCAGAAAACATTAGATGTGGTGTCATGAGCAATTAAAAATACATACTGCATGCGTTGATAATACCTACCTACTTACATACACAAAAGACTTCTTAAGCAACAATGTCTAGATAGACTAATAATAAAATTATAATTCAGCCAGTTTGAATAACCTAGATGAGGGATGCTGGGATAGTCTATCCCAGCAGTTAGTTTGAGGGTTCTCTACCTCTAGAGTCTAGACTCAACTCGAGTCTCTGGGTTCGATTTCAAAATAGATTTGTGAGTAATCATTAATGATGAATTTACTTCCAGTAAAAGCACACAAAAGTGTTTTTTTTAGATTTACTAAAATAATTTCAAGTAATATTTTCATTCAATTTAAATATACCTAGCGCCATCTGTTGCTGTTAACTAAAATCTAACTCTCAGTTTAATGCTATCTCAAGAGTGTAAATTTTTTAACACTTAGTACAAAATAAAGAGTATAGATGGCGCTAATACGCACTTAGAGTAATTCATTATCAAAATGGAAGATGGCACTGTGCACTCACACTTTGAAGTTATCATAGCAACAAATAAAATAATGAAAAAATTAAAAAAATAATTTACAATTATTTCATTACTATAATCTTTTTACAGGTTCCTTCCTATTTTGTATAGGATGCACACTTACACTTTGTGCTTACACTATGTCTGTGTCACCATCCATCACTCACTCAAAGGTAACATTAAATTATTTTAATGTTTTATAATATGTAATTTGTGAAGCAAAGCAAGATTACTTAGCGGCAGGTCAAAATAAAATAGTATACAAAATAAAAAATTGAAAGCAAAAAGTTGCTGCGCCCAACGTGGGGCTCGAACCCACGACCCTGAGATTAAGAGTCTCATGCTCTACCGACTGAGCTAGCCGGGCTGTTGAACGATGAGCGAAAATTACTCTATAGTTACAACCATTATTGTCCTAGTTTTTATTTGGTTTAAAATAATTGTAGGAAAACAGCTTTGCTTGCATTTTTAATATTATTTTGATCTCAAGATAAAAAGTGAATACCATAAATACAGTTAAATATGACGTGTAAGGCTACAAATTATTTAAAACCATTACCTAGTTTTTTAATGATACAAATATTACCAATACAAGTTTAGCGAACGAGTAGAACGGGTACGGTAGTAGTTCATTGAATTTAGATAATGTATAATTAACTATTTATCAGTAATATTTATAACGGCATGAATGTAACTTAAGTAAATATTTTTCTGATTAGGTACACAAAACTGTCGCCAAAGACTATTTAAATTCAGAAAAGAAATTCAACAGTCAGCAAAGCACAACGTTATGCTAACTGCGAGATAGCGGTCTGTTTACTCTTGCATATTGCACCGGCCAGATCAAAGACGCAGGTCTCCCGAGGGATGCAGTCGCGGAATGCAGCTGAGTGCAGCGAACTTCTGCATCTGTTTGATATTTGGGCTTTCAAAGCTATTGAGGCATGTAAAGACGATTATACCTTATATGATTTTTAAGACACATCATTTAATCCTACTAATTAATATAAATGCGTAAGTTTGTATGGATGAATGCATTTTTTACTCTTTCACGCAAAAATTACTGAACGGATTTTGGTGAAACTTTACATTATTATTGTTAATACATCAGAATAATATATAGGCTTAATTTATAACGATCCGTGTTAAGCTAAAGTTCACGCGGGCGAGGCCGAGGGCAATAGTAACTTATGAAAACGAAACAGTAATAAATACCTGTTACAATTTCTTAAGCAAATATTTGACTGGCAGTGCAATTGCTATTACATTATCATCAGACAACACAAAGGTAGCATTTTAAATTCCTCGTCTTACTTAGCGGTATTTATTTCCCGTAAAAGCATAGGCATAGTCCCATAACAACTACCATAAAACCTATGGTACTGCGATATGAAAATGGAAAGTGGAGTGGCAAGAAAAAGAAAAGTTGTGGAGTTCTGGCAGGAGGGCGACGCTTTCAAATTACCAAGACGTGCGCCAGTTCCCGGACCGTTTTCCCGGTTATGTACAATCACACACGGAAACATGTCACATACGTGATATTTCCGTTATTTAAATGACACCCGTGTTCAACCTAATTTGGCGTTTACACTTAAAACCTGTAGCAAGGTCCGCAAGCTGCAAAACTTGCAGAAGTTGGCTTGCCACAGGTATTTACACATCGGTAACAGCTTGCGGAAGTCAACTTCTGCAAGTTTTATGGCTAGTCTAAACCTTGCTTAAGGGTGTAAGCTGTCATACCTAAATGCCCCAAGTAGCAACAGATTATCTTCATAAGGCATTGAAGATATCTTGAAGACTAGTAGCCTAATTCCAGCCGTTGTCTTTGCCAAGACAATAGTCGCACTCAAGAAATCTTGAAGTTATGCCCCAAGACAATGGTAAGCAAAAAAGGGCACAATCCTTTGAAAATCACTGAGACAGAGTTAAGACAACGCTTAAACCCTAATTAAGAGTGTAGTTTTAAAAATTTCTAAACAAGTACTATAATGATATCTTGTAGTATGACTGTAGACAAGGAAATAGAGTTGAAGATATCTTGAACACTTATTTAAGACTAATCATTATTTTTACAGCTAAGGTTTATTTAACTTCATGAAGAACTATGTAAGACACTTTTTATTAAAGAGTAACTTTAATTTAGAAAACATTATGATCTTTAACACTAAATCAACTTTAGATAAAGGATAATGAAAATGGCGATGAAATTATTTTAATAACTAATTTATATTATGTCTAGAAAAGATCGTGAATGTCATTTTTGCATAGGAAATATAAAACGCATTGTGGTTTCTCGTGTAAAATCAATGGATAATGTTATAAAACAGAAGGGCCTTGAAAAAAACCTTATAAGATCAATAAAATATTACGAAATTGTATTGTATAAGGAAAACTTTGAGGTTATAAAATTATATTTTATTTTATGCAAACGTTCTTAGACATTTATGCAACTAGAAAAAGTGTAACAAAGACGTACTTCAATTTAAATGTTCTCTTGTTATGATATTATTGGTTAATTTCTGATTTATTTTTTGTTACATGTAGCTCATAATGGCGGTAATTCTAATTTGTCTTAATGTAGCAAAAGTATAGAAGATTTTGAATTTGTAAGTTTAGTCAAGAAAGAGTTGAGTCAAGTTGTACTTTACATAGTATTACTTTAGCAAAATTAGATTTAACTTACACTTCAAATTCACTTGATGAAGTATTACTTAAGTGCATATGGTATCAAGTAAATCTATAGTTTTATTTAGTTAAAACTAGATAGTTTTCATTATGTCTTAGTCTTGCTAAATTATTGGTGCTGCTATTCATTAGAGAACAATTCATTTACTAACTTATTTATGAATTACATGATTTCTCCCTCGACTTTGTCCGCGTGGAAGTCGAAAATGGTCCTAATAGGATTTTAATTGGTTTTTACGTTTTTAGTTTTGTTATAACATATAGGGGAAAGTTCGGTAAATTGTACTGGCGGGTAAATTGCACCACCTTCATATTTCGTAAAGTATTCTTTAAAGTCTGTAATTGCAACACTCAGCGATAAGCATTTACACAATACAATTAAATTATGTAATTTAATATCGGTGAAAAGTCTTTATTTAATTGTTTTTATGGAACTTTAAACAATTTGTAATTTTGTTAAATTTAATCACACAGTGTTGAGAATCGTAAATAAGTGGGGATTACAATTATTAGAAACATTAGTAGGTAGTTATTATATTAAGTTTTTTTAAAAGTACCTACTGTCACCTAGTTAATTAAATTGTATAATATCATGTTGTATCCAAAGACTACTATTATAGTTGTATCCAACTTTACCATACAATTTTGTAAATATTTTAGACAATATTTTAGTAAATCATATTTTGGGTTTACTTATAATAGCATAATTATGATCGCGGGCGACCGCACGCATTTTGTATCAAAAATTAATACAATAAGCTAGCGCAGGTGCCCAAATTATTAATAGGCGTGATCCTGTTTTATCGAAATCGTCCCGTTAAGTGTATTTTTTCTCAAAATGTACTAATTCTAGTAAAAAAGTAATTAACTTAATCTTCATAAAACTATTTTTAGGACAATGGTCTTTAAAAAGTCCTAAGTAAATCTACGAATACTTTATTTACTTTGCAACACTTAAATAATACTTCATCTATACTATTTAGTATTAAGTGAGCATACAAAAAATCTTAATTTAGTTAAATAAGATTTTTTTTAACTTAAGCTAAGAATAACTTAAGACCGAATTATCTAAAGAATACTTAAGTTGGTTTTGGTTATTCTTAATTTACTTAAGTAGCGCTCGATGAAGAATATAAAGTCTTAAAGAAAAAAATCTCTATTCTAAGTTTATTTGGTTTTAGCTTAAGTGTAAATTTAGATAGAGTTCAGACAAGTATGAATTTGCCATTAATACGAATTGTTACTTGGATGTCTTCAGCCCCCTTAGACAAAACGCACTTTTTGATCGAATCGAAAATTGAATCCGTCAAAACTCCATACAAAAAAGGGGCTTTTCGACCACTTTTCGACTGGTTTGCGATTATAATTTGCACTTTGTCTAGACCCACAGGTTATTTAAGATCGTCAGTCAACGTAATTTTGTGGCTTATCAACGTCTACGTAATCTTACACTTCAAACTTAGTCTTTGGATTTTTGTGAGTAGGTTGATACGTCGTTGCTTACGACGTGTCGTTTAATTCGAAGTCCAAAATAATAAATTTTTGTCACGAAAATAGTGAGTTAAATTTTTAGTTTGCCCAAAAACAACATTATGAAAGTATTTTTCAACTATGTTCACTGTACTTCGTTGCCAATAAATTAGAAATGTTTCACAAAATATGCAGCGAAGTGTACAAGCAATAGCGTTGCAAATGGCCCCGCTGCAATCAGCAGAGTGCGGGAGTGCTTCGGAACTGGGTGATGAGGTGCAGCACTCGCGACTCGTATTGGGAGGCGAATTAGCATTACATGTTCAGTAGTGTAGTACATTAATATAAGTAGGTACCTCGTTATCTATAGTCACATAATGTCCTGTCCCTGTCTAGGTCCAATAATGTTAATGTTGATATTTTTTTCCTTAGTTTACGTAAATACAAGTCCACATGCTTGAACAAATCTCACCGATTTGAACAAGCATAAGGGACTTCTTTACACCATACTAAATATTTTCAGTTTTTAACCCCTAATTGCTGTTGCTTTAGTCTCTAACGCATGATGTTTTCACCTATAATTAAGTTTGCATTTAACAAGTGTCATTTTTTATAGTTACTTTTGTGAAGCCTCAATGTAATCTTGTTGGTGTTCAATTAAATAAATACCTATTATAAAACAAAGTCGCTTTCCCGCCTGTCTGTCCCTATGCTTAGATCTTTTTAAAACTACGTAACGGATTTTGATTCGGTTTTTTAATAGATAGATTGATTCAAGAGGAAGATTTACCTATAATGTATGCTTACAGAAGAGAAAAGCCGAGAAATTCCGCTGCAACTGTGCGAAGCCGGAGCGGGAATGTTCTAGAGCTGAAAAGTTTGTTTGCTTGAACGCACTATCTCAGGAACTATGGTCGGATTTGAAAAAATCTTTCAGTGTTAGATGGCCCATTTATCGCTAAGACAAAAAACCGGCCAAGTGCGAGTCGGACTCGCGCACCGAGGGTTCCGTACAAACCTGCAAGGTTTACAAAGTTCGTTCATTACGACAATCGAGTCATAACTATGTTTTTTTTTCACGGGTTAAAGGCAATTAGATCTAAGTATTTGATATGAATTTCAACTTGATAGCTCTACGCGTTCATGAGGAAAAAAGTAATAAGTTTATATTTATTAAAAAATATATATTTTGTAATGTAACTAAAAATTTAAGGTTTTCGGAATTTTTCCTTTATGTGTGCTGTGCTATAAAACGTTGCTTCATGCCAAATTTCAAGATTCTAGGTCGACTGGAAGTACCCTTTAGGTTTTGATTCCCTTGCGAGTACTTGCGAGTTTCAAAATATGCAGCTTAAATTGCTGTTTCTTTTGATTGCGTTGACATAGAAGTTTGATTTTGTTACAGCTTAAAGGTATTATAGACCTGAGTATTTGGTATGAATTTCAATTTAATACCTCTACGCGTTTATGAGGAAATGGGTAGTAAGTTTAAAATTATTAAAAAAATATATATTATGTGATGTAACTAAAAATTTATGGTTTTCGTAATTTTTCCTTTATCTATGCTATAAGACGTTGCTTCGTACCAAATTTCAAGATTCTGAGTTCACGGGAAGCACCCTGAAGGTTTTGATTCCCTTGCAAGTGTCGAAAATTTGCGGCATAAACGGCTGTATCTTTTGATTGCGTTGGCTTAGAAGTTTGATTTTTTCACAGCTTCAAGGGACAGTAGACCTGAGTAATTGATATAAATTTCA
The DNA here is from genome assembly GCF_963855985.1 of Ostrinia nubilalis. Classification (NCBI taxonomy): domain Eukaryota; kingdom Metazoa; phylum Arthropoda; class Insecta; order Lepidoptera; family Crambidae; genus Ostrinia; species Ostrinia nubilalis. Next base: position 5,275,010 of record NC_087088.1, on the reverse strand, counting down.
GCTTCATACCTCCACGCGTTCCTGAGAAAAAGGGTCTTGACAGACGGACGGACAGACGGACAACAAAGTGATCCTATAAGGGTTCCGTTTTTTCCTTTTGAGGTACGGAACCCTAAAAACCATTCCATGTGGATGAAATCGCGGGCAAAAACTGTAGATTATAATAAGTAGGAAGTAACAAATTGGTATTATAATCGCCGTTTTCACCATCAATCCCTAATTTTTAAGTGACCCCTGTGGTAACACTTATCAGAAAATTTGTTTTCATAGGGGTTATTTAAAAATTAGGTATCCATGGTGAAAACGGGCATTAGTCTTAAGAAAGTTCCCATCAGTCGTCATTTATAAAGTTCCGAAATATAAGTTCTTTAAAGTAATATTTCGTAAATTGCTAAAAAAAAACAAACGAATGATTGTTTCTTCTCACAGCTCTTTACGTAAGAATTAAGAAGCAGTGTTATTTTTTTTTAACAACAAGTTAAAGAATTAGTCGGTCTTTCCGTAGACAGAGAAACAATAAATTTACACCTCGTTAGCTTATTAATTTATTGGTTTTTATAAGCAAGTAAAGTAAGGTGAAAATTAAATTTTAAAAAATAAGCAATCTTTTTCATGTTAGCAACAGGAAAAAAATCTTCTTACATCATAAATATTATCCTTATTTTCGCCTCGAGCCATCTCTTCCCATTACGTTCACGTGCTTCGTTAAAAGTTTGATAAAACACTCATAGCGGACCGACCAAATCGTAATTAGAACTAAATGCAGTAGAATCTACAAGGGCCTAGTGTGAGTTTACATTGAACGCGTTAGAAAAATGGATGAAAATTTTAATTCTTGAAAGTTTCCGCTGTACAATCCGTTATACATTTAAAGTCATTTTTTTACGCGCTCACTAGTGACGACGTTAGTGTAAACTCACACTACTAGTGCATGTGGGCCTAGTGACTAGGCCCTCTGAATGCAAGCCGCTACCAACCGGCCAATCTGGAAATGTGACTGTGTTCAGCAGTGGACCTCATAGATGGCTGAAAAAACCATGATGAAGTAGAATCGCATACCTAGGCTATTATGTAGGTATAGATAACACTGATATAACTTGAACTCTGGAACCTATTAATCCACAGTGCAGTAGTTTAAATTAAATTTAAGTATGTAAAGCAATCACAGGTCAAGCTGGTGCCTACAAGTTAAAATCTATACTAATATTATAAAGCTGAAGAGTTTGTTTGTTTAGGTACTTGAACGCGCTAATCTCAGAAACTCCCGGTCCGATTTAAAAAAAAAATCTTTCAGTGTTAGATAGCCCATTTATCGAGGAAGGCTATATACCATCACGCTACGAGTAATAGGTGCAGAGCAAAAATGAAAAATGATGCGAAAACGGTTTTTCACGCGTACGAAGTCGCGGGCACAGCTAGTTATTTATATGTAGAGAACCGTTGAGGTTGGGAAGATGGGAAAACAGGTGTCCAAACGAGTAACAGGTGACTTGATGGGTTTTCCCAATGAGTAATGTGTGTCCAGCCAGACACTCTTGGACTGCTGGCCTCCCATTCCCAGGAATGGAAATAAGGGTTTTCAAACACACTCGGCACACTTCCTAGATGTAAATCTTCACGTATTAATGTATGTTTTTGGCACTACTCTGCCTGTTTCTATTGTGGTGATTGTGAACGCAGCCTTATAATTATCGGCATTCACACTACGCTAACAAGGTCCGGCAAAAACGGCGGCAAACACAAAGAGAAAATTAGGGAGTAACTCGATCTAGCAGCTCGTTTGTTGAAAGCGAGCCAAGTTGTCTAGTTAGCGCTGACAAAAAATTATCAATCAATTAGTAAGATGCTAAGGAAGATTGTGTAGACACTTAAGTAATTATTGTATTTTAAGCTTCAAGACTTACTACGAAGTTTGGCCTTTGATCGTGCTTACAAGTCGGGTTCGTTCAATTACAACCAATAATACAATTTATTTTACTTTTGCAAGATTTCTGAAGAATATATTTTTGTCAAATGTATTAAAAAACCCAATTTAACATTTATTAAATTTTTTAATGTTGGTGTGATTTTAATTTATTGAGGATATGTGGATTTTTAACCACTAAGGGTAAAAAAATGGGTTCTAGCTTTTCAAATTAATCAAAATTCGCGGAACTTGGTCCATCACTACCGATTGCTCCGAATATTAATAATAGCCATAGCCGAACCGCTGGGTCACGTTGTGCCACAAAAACTTGTAGCAAATTCAATACGAGATAAACACTGTTCCGGATCAAAGCGCGCCGCGCAAGTACCTATCGAATAAGTTATCGAATGTCAAAATATCGAATAACTCTAGTATTATTAATATTATACTTCTCGTATCGTTATAGTTCTAGGAAATAAACAAACCAGCTTTGATTGATGTTTGATTTGCCCTGGACGCACATAAAGCACTATACTAGCAGGCGTGTTACTATACTTGTAATAATTGTGCTACTTTGCAAGCAAAAATGTGTAATGTGCTTTCGACTGAACAAATAAATGTTTTAGGCTCTACACACGCATTTTTTTAATAGAAATAAATATGTTATCGATAAATAATGTGTAAGTAAGTACCTACCTATGTCTGTTTTAAAAGTGAGTCACAAAATATAAACTGAGTGTACATAAAAAGTAATATTATTGCCAAAGGCAATATTGACATTCCAGTGGCTGTCAACAGTAGCCTTTTCACAATATTATAATACTTTTGCGTTGCATGGACATCTCCATTTTATAAATTACCTACGTATTGAAGCCACATCAAATCATAGAGTTAGAATTATGTTACAGTAAAAACCGATTTAACATTTTATACGGGGAAGTGACATAACACTACGATAAATCTATTGTTTTGTTGTGGTAATATCTACCTTAATTAAGTACCTACGTAACCTCCTCACTTTAAAAAAAGTAGAAAATAGGAATCAAAGCCTTTTCAATTTTATTTACATTACTTTGTTCAAACCAATATCAAATCAGCGGTTGTCACGCCAGTTTCAGCCGCAATAGTGCCTATTTTCAGGACCGTCCCAGGCGGCATTTCGTTTGATATCACAGCGAATTCAATCATCCAAATTCAATTTTCTCAACACGAAATGTCACGTCTTTCATGAGACCCGCGTTTGTTCTTATTCGAGAGTCAATCGACTTTTGCGATTGCGAAAAATTTTAAATGTAAAAGTGACTGAAGAAAAAATTGTTTGAAAAAAGAAACTGTTGAGGACCTGATAATGAATTTGATGAATTTCGGTATATAGATAAACCCACAGATCACTACTACTAGACTTAGGAAAATTCTTATACATAGGTATTTTTGTTTTTTACGATTTAATAGTATTAGAAAAAAACAAGCAATACCTAAATGTTACAGATCACGTAACGACTAATACTACACGGACTACTTATTCCCATCTCTCGTTCCCACCGCTGCAACTCCTGTGTAGCCAGGATTTACAGCTTGACCGTTAAAAGTGCGGAAAAGCTATTAAAAATAAACAAAAGAGTTATGAAATTGAAAGTTTCGAGCTCAGATCATAGTATGATTTAAGGTTTCGAGTGATTTGAGAATAGCCTTTTAGCCTTGTTTTGTCCGGTGGCGGCTCGTCGCATCGGTTACTCGTAGAGTAGGTATTGTGGGCGCGAGAAGTCTTTCAGAGACATTTTCTTGGTTTCCAAAGGAACTGTGATTGTTGAATTCTATTGTGTATGTTTCTTAACGATACGTAATGAAATATACTTTTAAAGTTATTTATTACTTTAGCACATCATGTTACGTAGAAAAAGTTTCCGTAAAGTAATCACGAACACTACAGGCAATCAAGATTGAAAAACGAAATGATTTTTTCCAAAAAACAACAATTAACAGAAGAAATAACTATTCGGAGAGAAATATTAACCAATAAATATATCAAAGGCCAATAAGCAATTGATTTAACTGTAAAATAAATATAATTAATTAGCAAGAGCCTTTTTAACGAAATTAAAGAATTTAACGCTGAGTCTAATTATTTAACTTAATGTCTTTAACGATAATTATCAAAGATTTATTAAAACCAGGGTTTTAAGTTTAATAAAACAAAAAATATTGAGGTTACTTATAAGCCACATAAAGTGACCAGGCAACAAACATAGCAATCGTTAATATCTTTCATAGAATTAGTATGTAGTTAATAACATTTTCTGCAGTAACATTTCCTCATATTTTTACCGTCAGTATCACGAATTTCCTAGAATTATTTGGTGTCATACAAATGATGTGTACCTACTCGTATGTGTTTGGGACCGCAGCTAGTCACGATTCGAAACCCTACTCAAAATGAATCTGACAGCAGTAACCGCCCAGGACAAATTGTCATTTATATTTCCTCTATGTAAGTAAACAAACACAAAAACTAAAGATGACGTAACAGTATTAAACAAATAATAATAGAGATAAAAAATATATTGTCAAACAATGACGAGGTTTGACAAAACTACACAACGATTCTATGGCTCAACAAAAAGGCCTCAAAAGTAACGGCCAAATACTTAATGCCGATAAAGCTGTATATCCAATATTACAATAGCCATAAGGAATAAATAAAATTAATGATGACATTTTCTATTTTAATTTAGCTATTGAACTGTCCTTGCACAACTAAATTCGACTTCACCATATAAATAATATCCGAAAAACTAACTATAAACAGACTGTTCACGACCACCTTTTTTATAAGCCTTTTACATACTTTTTTGTACCATAGATTTACCATAGATTTACATAATTATTAAGAAAAAATAAACCAGTGTCAAACTAGCTTCTGTTTGTTTCACTCAACATAATTTGGTGTCAGAAGAAAAGGAAAAATATTAATATTGTAATATGCCTATAACACGATCCAAAGGTAAAGCCGCAGGCGTGGCAGTAGCCCCTGCTACTATCCCTGCTACAACGGAAGCGGAGACCTCGGAAGACGGCGCCTCCAGCGTCGTCCCGGAGACGGCGGGCCCGTCTACGACACCATCTCCCGCTAGTATTACATCAGTTCCTAAGAGTGCGCGTTCTAATCGCTCTACCAGTACTATGAAGGCTCGCATTTTAACTGCAAAAGCGGAGCACGCTCGACGCCTAGCACAGCTCGACGCAGAGCGAGAGCGTGCCCAGCTTGAGCGCGAGCGTGCCCAGCTTGAGCGCGAGCGCGCCCAGCTTGAGCGCGAGCGAGAACGTGAGTGTGATATTGCTAACTTGGAATTACAGGCCGAGCTGGCCGCCATAGCAGCCAGCTCCTCTCAAAACTCTCCTAGTAATTCTAGGACGAGCGTAGAACGTTGGCTGGCACAGTCAGCAATACATGACACAGATTATAACGCTAATGCATTACTCGACAGGGAACCGTTTCCTAACGTTAAGCCGCAGCCACCGCCGCGGCGGCGCGGCCGGCGCCACCCGCCACAGCAGATGGAGCCGCCTACACTGCGTTACCGGTCCCTGCGGAGCCGCAGCCACCGCCACGGCCGGCGCCATCCGCCACTGCGGGTGGAGTCTACACAGCGCTTCCGATGGCTACATGTTCGCAATCAGCGTTAGTTGTGCCAGCTGAGCCAACCACACAACACATAGATTTAGGCACGTAAAGAACATCATTGTAATTGCTACCAAAATAAAAAGACTGATCATGAGGGTACACAGATTTATCAGCTGGCCAACGCAATTGCGGACCTCAAGCGGCCAACACAGGTTTGTGACCTTCTTAAATTTGACGGGCGCGTCGCGGACTGGTTTATCTTCAAGAAGGCGTACGACCAGTCGAAGGCACACTTCACCCCAAGCGAAAATGTCGCCAGACTTAGCGCTGCACTGTGTGGAGCTGCTAAGGAGGCCGTTGCAGTGCGCTTGGTTGCTGCTGATGATCCGGACCAGATAATGAAGGCTCTTGAGGTTAGATTTGCACAGCCTGAAGTCATCATTCTTCACCAGCTTGCCATGGTAAGAGCCCTTCCTAAACTCGGTCTTTATGACAACTCGCGCGAATTGAATACTTTCGCCTGTCGTGTTCGCAATTGTATTGATCTAGTTCGCCTACTCAATCAAAGTAAATATCTCGCCTCGCCAGAGTTATCCAACTCCATCATTACTAAATTGACCCCGCTTCTCAGGTCTAGATGGGCTGACTTTGCGGCGGCAAGAGTTGGCTCTGGCAAATTTAAATTAGAAATTTTGTCGGACTTTTTGGAAAACGAAGCATATTTACAAACGAAATTTGGCATTGTCATGTCAGAGCCGACGTTTGTCCAAAGTCAAAGTCAGCCTGTCAAGACCAAAGACAAAATTTATCAGAATGTAGTTTCGTCTAGTTCGCCTAGTCAACCAAAAAGTTCCGAATCATTGTGTAAATATTGCGCAACCGGTACGCACGAGGTAAGCGAATGTATAGGATTCAAATCGCTTGGTGTAGATGATCGGTGGCAGTGGGTCATGGATAATAAGGTTTGCCGCAAATGTTTAAGGAAGGGCTCTCATCTGTATAAAAACTGTAAAAAGCAATGTGAAGTTGATGGCTGCGTGGCGAATCGTAGACATCATACGTTACTTCACAAGCTTAGGTCCGACCTGTCGGCTTCCACGACTCAACCGGAAGAGCAAGCTGCCATCGTAGCGCATAACGCTGCACCGATCGTTAGTAAGCGACAACCGCTACTCAAGATTATTCCCGTGACGCTTTCCGGTAAAAAGGGTAGTGTCGATACCTTTGCGCTATTGGATGACGGTAGTTCCGCGACGTTGTTGGATAGATCAGTTGCTAATGCACTAGAGGATGAGGGACCGAGAGAACCTCTGAGAATTCATTGCATCGGGGGTCTCACTAAATTGTCGGACGTCTCTTTTGTTAATATTAAAGTGAGAGGCCGGTATAGCTCAGACACTTTCGAGATTCGCGCTCGTTCTATCCCCAATCTCAATCTCAGCGCGCAAACTGCCAGCTTTGATGATGTCCAGCGATTTAGTCACCTTACAGATTTAGCCGACGTCTTAGCTTATGGGGACGCTCAACCAACATGCCTTATAGGAACGGACAACTGGCATCTTCTTTTGACTCAAAGCGTACGTCGTGGTACAAAATCTGAGCCTGCCGCTGCCCTTACCCCTTTGGGCTGGGTACTTTTTGGTTTTATGGGCAACACGGCCAGTTCGGTAGAATTTGTCAATCATGTAAATCAAGTTGAAGATGACCAGTTGGACAATAATTTAGAACATCTGGTTAAAAACTACTACAAATTAGACTCCATAGAAAAGAAACTTCATAGTAGTCCTAGCGATAGACGTGCTATAGAAATTCTAGATGAGACTACGGTGCGGTTAACCTCTGGTCGCTTCCAAACTGGTCTTTTATGGCGGGACAACATTAAGATCATCCCCAACAGTAAGCGAATAGCACTGTCCCGATTTCAAAGTCTCGAATCTAAATGGCTAAAGACAAAACTTACGCGACTTCCTATAAACAGAACATTCGGGGTATGATTGACAAAGGATACGCGGAGCTTTGCTCTGGACCACCAACTGGTAACATCACGTGGTACCTCCCGCATTTTGGGGTCGTACACCCACACAAAAAGAAGTTACGTGTGGTGCACGATGCGGCAGCGAAATGTAACGGGGTGAGCCTGAACTCTATGCTTTTATCAGGTCCGGACTTGCTGCAACCTCTGCTTGCTATTGTCATGAGATTCAGAGAAGGTAAGATCGCTATTACGGGGGATACCAGGGAGATGTTCCCGCAAGTAAAAATTAGACCTGAGGACCGCGACGCTCAGCGCTTTTTGTGGAGGGATGACCCTCAGTCCCCTCTCTTAGAATATAGGATGTCTTCTATGATTTTTGGAGCAACGTCTAGCCCGTGTACAGCACTCTACTTGAAAAACAAAAATGCTCTTGATTTTCAGAATTCTTATCCGAAAGCTGCTCAGTCCATTATAGAAAATCATTACATGGACGATTATCTTGAAAGCTTTGATAGTGTAGAAGAGGCAGCTCGCTTAGCTTCGGAAATAGTCACCGTCCATAAGGCTGCAGGATTTGAAATGCGATCTTGGGTCTCTAATCATGCTGAAGCTCTTACCTTATTACCTTTAGACCTCCGCGCCACTGAAGCCTCTGAGGTAGGGTTAGGTCCGTCTTCTCCATCGCGCATTAGAGTTTTGGGATTGACTTGGCTTGTTGGCGATGACTCCTTGTCCTTTCTTAAGTCCATCCCGAAATTTCCCCCAACGCTTACGAAACGTTCTGCCTTGTCTTTACTTATGTCGATATACGATCCGTTAGGGTTGATAACGCCTCTTATTATAAAGGGTCGAATTCTTTTCCAAAAGACATGGAAGCTAGGTTTGGATTGGGATCAAAAATTATCTGAGGGGTTATTTCTAAAATACCAGTCCTGGTTCCGGGAACTTGAGAACTTATCAGGGAGCGCTATTCCCAGATGTTATTCGGAGGGAAAGCAAGTTATAGAAAGTCAGCTTCACGTCTTATGCGACGCTAGCGAGCTAGCTTACGCTTGCGTTGCCTACTGGCGATTTGTTTTATCGGATGGTTCAGTCAAATTGGCGCTTATAGGAGGCAAAGCTAGGCTCGCGCCACTAAAACCAGCGACTATTCCGAGAATGGAACTACAGGCGGCGTTGATAGGCGCGCGTTTTGCTGCTTACATTATTGAGGCTCACAAAAATAAGCCCTTTAAAACGTTTCTGTGGTCTGATTCGATTACAGTGCTGAAATGGTTACGTAGCGACGCCTGCACGTTTAAGCCATTCGTGTCCTTTCGTGTAGCCGAGATCTCGGATCTTACTGATGTACAGTCTTGGAGATATGTTCCTAGTGGCTTAAATGTTGCTGACGACGCCACGCGCGATACAGCGGAGTTCTCTCTACATTCACGTTGGTTCACTGGCCCGACTTATCTTCTTTCACCGGAAGCTACGTGGCCCCGCGAACCGCTTCACGCTGATTCTTCAACCACAAGTGAAATAAAAATGGTTGAATGCTTGGTCGTACCTTCTACAGACTCCCCGGCTCTTTCGCCTGTGGTCGCAGACCATCGGAGATTCAGCCGATGGATTCGCTTGCTCAGAGCCACAGCTCGAGCACACCAGTCGGCAAAAATGTTTAGGACCTTATTACCTCTAAATTCTAAATTGTTTCTAAATTCGCCTCGTTGCGATCGAAAATTACCTCTTTTATCAGCCGACGACTTAAACTCGGCAGAGCATCATTTACTCATGTCTGTACAACGCGATTCATTGTCCGAAGAGCTTGATTGTGTTAACGCAGGACGCCCCGTTTCTAGATTAAGTAAACTTAGGAACGTGTCCTTGCTCGTCTGTAACGGTCTTCTACGGTTATCCGGTCGCACATCCGCTTCAGACGCCATTGAGTCCCGCCCAATTGTCCTTGATGGAAAGCATCAGATAACAAGACTGTTGATTCATGACTACCATATACGATGCGCTCATGCAAACAATGAACTCGTCGTCAACGAATTGCGCCAGAAGTTCTACATCATCGGTCTGAGATCTGCCGTCAAACAAGTGGCTTCAAGATGTCAGCGCTGCAGAGTATGGAAGGCTAGACCTGTGCCGCCGCCCATTGGCGACTTACCAGACGTGCGGATGGCCATCTATGAGCGCCCATTCTCCTATGTCGGTTTGGACTATTTTGGCCCTCTCAATGTCACGATCGGCCGGAAGCATGCGAAAAGATGGGTCGCGCTCTTTACCTGTATGACTGTCCGAGCAGTTCACCTGGAAATCGTCGATAACCTGTCAGCGGACTCTGCGATAATGGCCCTACGCCGCTTCATATCTCGTCGAGGCTGCCCGACTTGCATCTATTCTGACAATGGGACGGCTTTCGTTGGGGCCTCTAAGATGTTAGCGGAAGTCTATGAGTTCGCGACCACCAAGCGGATACAGTGGAAATTTATCCCGCCGTCGGCTCCTTTCATGGGTGGATGCTGGGAGAGATTGGTACGAAACGTCAAGTCTGCGCTATCCGCAACCTTGAAAGAACAGTCACCCAGAGAAGAGACACTCCACACCCTACTCCTTGAAGCAGAGGCCATAGTTAACTCTAGGCCGCTGACTCACGTGTCAACGGAACCCGATGCAGAGGAGGCGCTTACGCCGTTTACGTTCCTTATCGGCACCCCTTCGTACGATCTGCAAACACGGCCGTTCGACGACACCGATCTGTCCAGCCGGGCACAGTGGCGGAAGGCACAGCGTCTGGCCGACCATTTTTGGCAGCGCTTCACCAAAGAATACCTGCCCAGCCTAGTCCCTCGCCGCTCTTCACCGACGGCTTCTACGAGCTTCATCATTGGCGATCTGGTGGTCATAGTGGACGGGACTCTACCCAGGCGTTGTTGGCCACGTGGCCGCATCGTTGCTACCTACCCTGGGAAGGACCGGATAGTTAGGGTAGTGGATGTTCAAACTAAAGGGGGTGTCCTGCGTCGGCCCGTAAAAAAATTGGCCAAGCTGGTCGTTTCACCCTAAACCTGGTGCTTACACCGCCGGGGGCCATGTTCACGACCACCTTTTTTATAAGCCTTTTACATACTTTTTTGTACCATAGATTTACCATAGATTTACATAATTATTAAGAAAAAATAAACCAGTGTCAAACTAGCTTCTGTTTGTTTCACTCAACACAGACCGTTATATTAACCTACACATTCGAAATAGTAAACCTTAGAAACTCCACGAAGACCGAGTCCAAACGCGTTAAACTGTAATTACAATTTAACCACTTACAGTCACAATCCATCAAATCTTAACTACGATTTCAATAACTCTACGAGAGAAGTCAACGGCTTAACATGGTACGGTCAGCAGAAAAAAAACTAGATTTAAGATAATAAAATTCAATATACTTAGTTTGTTAGCAATTCTTCAAAGTGTCATCTATGATAGACAACAAAAGTACGTTTCCCATATATGAATTTCATCTCTCTCGAGTTATTTTTTCATGAAATAACCCATATTTAAAAAATACCTACATTTCTTCCGAAATTTATTTCCAAACTACTAATTTTTTCTTAGATTAGTTCGTAGAATACGACAAATTGTAATTACATACTTACTTAGCACTGCTAATCTTAATTTACTACCTTCGAAAACTCTCTTAAATATAGGTGCTTAATCAATTTCATTTGTTGTCTGACTGTACCCAAGTAAAAAGACGAATGTAAAACGAAATCGCCCGCGAGTCGGGTTCGACTACGCACTCGATTCGATAATCATGATCGTGTTTAGATAAAAAACAATAATAATAACAAAATAAACAAGGTCCGTAATCACCTCGTGTCAGTCGAGAGCGCAGTAGGGTGACCACGATCTGGGGGCTCAGTGTGAGTTTATATCAAACGTATTCGATATCGACTGCGTAAAAAAATTACATTGACAGATTGTACAGCGTCCCTAGTCGATACTAAAATCTTCATAGATTTTTTGACGCATTCGATATAGAATACGTTTGATGTAAACTCAGACTAAGCCCCGTGGTGTGACTATATTACAGTCACTAGTGCGAGCAACAAACTTTTATATGGACTTATTTTTTACTAGCTTTCCGCCCGCGGCTTCGCCCGCGTGGAATTTTGTCTGTCACAGAAAAACTTTATCGCGCGCGTCCCTGTTTCAAAAACCGGGATAAAAACTATCCTATGTTCTTTCCCGGGACTCAAAGTGAACGTCAGAATGGCGGGTGTATGGTCACAGAATTGAATAATATAAATATGAATTTTTAATACCTGAGATGTACCTTGGTGTACCTTTAGTTATTAATTTTGTACCTCCCTAAAACGGGAACAATTACAATTACAAAATGAGCCGCCAACCTGATATCAGGTTGGCGGGTGTATGCTGAAATTGGACGAAACAGGTAAGTTATGGTTTTCTTATATTTATCATTATTTAGTACCTCAGATGTACCTCACAAATATATTATTATAAACCAAATGCGACGAATAATTACCGAGAAAATCGATACGAAAAATTTGATGTCCACCATTTTTTTGATGGCCACCATTTCTTATAACAAGTTAGAAAGTTGATACTGACACAGATAATACATACCGTAGTATTTTTTAAGTCTGTTTTTTATGACACGCACACTTTTGCATTTGCCAATGCCATTAATTTGCTAAAATCAAAAACTTAGTATTGATAGTAGCGCCCTCCTGTAAATGTCATAAATAAGGTTGTCCAACGTGCCAACAATCGGAACTAATAATCGGGACATAGAAGACTAATATTATTTTTTTCTTCTTTTCATCTCTTCTTCTTCATCTTCTATTCTTCTTCTCATCTTCTTCTGTTTCTCTTCTTTGTTTCTTCCTCTTCTTCTTCTTCATCTTCTCACGTTCTTCTTATTATTATCTTTTTATTTTTTTGCCTTATATCTTTTTATTCTTTTCTCATCTTTTTCTTTTTTCGTCTTATTTCTTCTTATTTTACAAATCAGAGAAACAGAAGAAGGACAGGAGAGGAAAAAAAGAAGAGAATAAAATTTGAAGAAGAGGAAGACGATGTCTCGATTATTAGTTCCGATTGTTGCCACGTTGGACAACCTTATTTATGACATTTACAGGAGGGCGCTACTATCAACACTAACTTTTTGATTTTAGCAAATTAATGGCGTTGGCAAATGCAAAAGTGTGCGTGCCATAAAAAACAGACTTTTAAAATACTACGGTATGTATTATCTGTGTCGGTATCAACTTTCTAACTTCTTATAAAAAATGGTGGCCATAAAAAAAAGGTGGACATCAAATTTTTCGTATTGATTTTCTCCTTAATTATTTGTCGCATTTGGTTCATATTCATTATTTGTGAGGTACATCCCAGGTACAAAATAATGATAAATATTAGAAAACCATAACTTACCTGTTTCGTCCAATTTCAGCATACACCCGCCAACCTGATATCAGGTTGGCGGCTCATTTTGCAATCGTAATTGCTCCCATCTTAGAGAAGTACAAAATAAATAACTAAAGGTACACCAAGGTACACCTCAGGTATTAATTAATCGTATTTATTTTGTTAATTTCTATGATCATACACCCGCCATTCTGACGTTCACAAACTATCTTTATGCCAAATTTCATCAAAATCGGTTGCGAGGTTTAAGCGGGAAAGCGTAACAGACAGACAGACAGACAGACAGACAGAGTTACTTTCGCATTTATAATATTAGTTGGGATTAGCGTCCATTTATCGTTCGTTCGTTTCAGCCAAATGACGTCCACTGCTAGACAAAGGCCTCCACCAAAGATTTCCAAGACGACTCCATACATACTTATAATGGCATCTTATTTATTATTGACTCATTTTATTATTTTGATTTGACTACGATAAAATTAAATGTTTCTACGAGTGATAATAATTATGTTGAGAACTTGAGATATAATGACTACGAAACCGTAGTCTCGTAGACAAATTACATTTGCAGCGCGTAGTCGTAATTCCTTTAAAAGAGAGCTTTATGTTGCAGGTTTTTATATTTGTAAATGATCTGGATTTTTTATGTTAGTTGTTTAACGAATTAGTTTCTAGTACAAATACGTTGTTATAAATCTGTCAGCGACTTTATCGTCAAACAACGATACCTCTTTCAAAGTTTTGTCTTGTATCCTTGTTTTTTCAGACTTATGGTGACCATAGCAGACGTTCCACTCATGCTCCAAGTTTCGACATCGGACATGACGGCTGAGCGACGTCCGAATAATTTAAATTATTATTTATTAACTGTTAAAGCGCGGCGAGCGTAAAAACCATTACTTATTCTTATTTCGGATTGCTTAATTGTATAAAATTAACAGTTTCATTTATTGAGGATTTGTTTAGATAATTTTAAGCGCTTTCTGTTCTGTTTGTTTAAGGTTAAACAATTCTTTAGGCAATATAATTGGACGTATTATCAAGATTGTTTTATTTATTTAAACTATCAACGACTGCGAGCCTTTTAAAATTAATAAAGTTAAGAGCTTAGAGAGTGGGTTAACTATAATCTCGATGTTCATTTTAGTAGGGAAGGAAAACATCATAAATAATTCTCAGAAACTTAGTAAAAACTAGACCAACACCAGTTTTATATTTAACTGGGACCTTATAAATAAAAAGGAGAAGTAAGAAAAATATCAATTTCTGTAATAAGCAACACGGCACTTGAATAATTAACTTGCACTTCATTTGTTTAGTGCGTACACCTTGCAACAGAGGGGGCCGCCACCTGCGACCAATGCTGCAATGCACTCTAGCATCTTCATAAAACTAATTAACATTAACACGTGTATATCTCTTACTACACAAGGAATACGGTTGAGATTGGTAAAAACAACGGAAAATGATAAGTTTGTTTTCAGATGCCGTAAGTTTAAAGTGGCGGTTTTCTGCAATATCGAGTGTCAGCTAATGGGATCTTAGGGGTCTATTCGGGAATGATTTCTATATTTCATGAAATTCTGTCTCTTTCAATGATTATAGAACTAATGTGAGTGAATGAGACAGACAGAGACGAATACTCTGAGAGGTTGAACAGAATATAGTCCCAGTTCATTTGATAAAGTGTGCGGGCCTGATTGTGATATGGGCGCTTCTGTTCAAACTTCATAGGGTAAAGTAGTTTACAACATTCATATTTAGGGGGAGTGAGGCCTTTACCATATGAACAAGTACAAAGACACAAATAAATGACTGCTTTTCAGCTATTGAAATCACTTTGTATTTTTTTTCCACTGATGCATTCTTGTACAGCCAGAATCATGACCACCAATGAAAACTCAAAAACCGAAGTTCATAAAGTTATTTAAACCTTACATAATTTTAGCCCCAATTTGCAAAACAAGTAGCAAATCTTCCCTTCCCTTCACAATAACTGTTAAAACCACATAAAAATACACAGTATAAAAAAATAACAGCTGCCCAAGTATTAAGCAACCGCCTGTTCCGCACATTACTTGATAGGAGGTGGCTGTAACCGTAAATTTTAATAATAATTTGAGAAGGGAAGAAATACGGCATAATAAGGAAATATTACCGGACTGAGTAAGTATCCCGGTATCTTAACTTAGCGTTGGGTAAACGAGATTCGGCCTTTCCAGCCGGTAAAGCGGTTATAAGCTGGCGCTAAATTAAAATTAATAAAGCTGAGAGATCGTCTTGGCAAATGTAGTGGTGGTGATATCAGGGCCGGACCATGAGTTTAGGGGGCCCTGTGCTAATACTACTTACCTACTTAGGGGCCCACCTACTATACTATACTCTTCCGCATTTTCGTCTATTTTTGACTTTGACTTCACTTAGCTGGGGCCCCTTAAATACACGGGGCCCTGGGATGAAGCCCCAAAAGCCATAAGGTAGATCCGAGCCTGGATGCTATGCTCGAGGGATCGGGCCTCAAGGTGTGTGGCGGATGAAAAAAGTGGGAGATGATATTTGATTATTCCTTGGAAAAGACTTACGTCTAGCAGAGGACTTCCTATGGAATGAAGAAGAGTTTTTTATACCTTGTTGACTTGATGATCATTTATTTGCTCGAAAAATTGCGGTTAACACCAGTTTCCGTGTCTCTTATTATATTTTGATGAAGTCAAGACTTAGATTTTACACAATAAAACAACATTTTACACAATAAAACAACAAATGTTATTATACCTACTTGGTAGGTACAGTCAATGCCAAATAGTCACGCGTGACACCCAAAGTGGCCAAAATTTTGACAACACAACTTTATTCCAATTGTAACAAAGACGTGTTGCGAACTTTTAGCTACTTTGGGTGTCACAAACTATTTGCTGACAGTTAGGTACGTACCTACTGTAATTTTTAAATCATCTGCATCATATCATATTGCATCAAAATTCCAACTAACCAGAATAACATTATGCATTATTTCGTTCCAATCCCAGCTTTCTGATTTTTATTTCCCTAGCAACATCCTCCGAACATCTTCATGTTTGTTTAAGATGTGCGTGCGCACAATTTGCCGGTTATCGATCACTCGGATCATTACGATAATGTTAACTTTGCGCGGTAATTTTCTTCGAAATTATATTGTTGGGGGTCCTTGTTGAATTAAAATTCACAAATTATATGCACGCTTGTAATTAAATAAGTACAGTGATTTTAGTTGACGTAAAATGATTGTAATCACGCCCATACTCACAAACATAACGTGGACGCACAGGGTGACACAATTGAACCAATCACAGAGCTCTATTCAACGCTGTGAGTTCGATTTGCAAGAATCATTTGTGAAAACGAACGTTAGTAATTTGGCTAAAATGTACCTAGAGATAGACATTTTTTAATATTTTTTACAGGTTAAAAACGACTGTGCTTTTAATAAAACGTTTGTGAGAAAGGATTAGATGGATCCTTCAGAGATAACTACTTAACGAATTTTGAAGCAACTCTTAAATGTAATAGAATACTCTGCAATGGAATGTAATAGAAACACAATGCAGAGGATATAATTATGTAAAGAAATCCATGCCATCAAAATAAGTAGTGGGCAAAATATAGATATATGTATGTGATCGCTATTCTCTAGTGATACCATTTACAGGCTTAAAATGAAATATACAGAACCCTCTACATTTTTTCATATTCGTAAATATACTTAGATTCAGTAGGTTCCGTATAGTGTGACGTCTTACACATTACGATATAAAATCAAGTAGAAGATTGAAAAAATACTGGAAAATACTCTTAACTAGTAATTTCAACATTTTCAACTATTGACTATGACACCAATTAATTAGTCCAAAATTAACAAACGATTAAAAAGCTCGTACTCATCAGACTAAAATCTGTCCCCAGCCTTAGATGAATAAAGCCTAGATAGATAGTCGGTGCACGAAAGGTGAGGCAGTTTTTAGTGAGCCGGAAACCCGTAAACGTCACATGAACTGTCAAAGTGAAAAATTGGTAAACACGTCCGACGAATTTTAATTAATTAAAACGGTTTGTGCTGTGAAAGGGTGTCTAAAATACATCAGAAAAACGAAAGAAAGTGACCAATGTTACATTTCATAAGTAAGTACTACAATTCGACGCGTATTTTGCTTGAATTTGGCTTTCAAAA
Organism: Ostrinia nubilalis; assembly: GCF_963855985.1. Classification (NCBI taxonomy): domain Eukaryota; kingdom Metazoa; phylum Arthropoda; class Insecta; order Lepidoptera; family Crambidae; genus Ostrinia; species Ostrinia nubilalis. The sequence continues at coordinate 5,257,864 of NC_087088.1, read as the reverse complement.
ATTAAATACGGGAATGATACCAGTAACAAGAAAATTTATTTCCCAATTGTTCGCCGTACAAATACACTTCCTTTTTTATGAAATCGAGACTTTTAAGTCGATTTATCTTATTGCAATTAGGTAGGTACTTTGAATTCAATAAATAAGTAAGTACATGATGCGTTTTGTTTTTGTTAATTATAAAATAATTAAAAACGTATTAAACATTTCCCTACTTTCGGGAAAATCGCCTTCACTGTCTACACTCCCCAACAAAATTGACACTAATGACATAAGATTTTTGCCTCACTCTTGACGAAGCGTTTGTATGAAGACTATCCATCTAGGTTTTATTAATCTAAGTCCCCAGCGAGATTCGAACGATCAATGAATGAAATGGTCTGCTACTCATGGCATGGGAAGGCAATGAGCCAGTGGGAAGGTAGCCTACCGTCTTCACATTGTTTATACTCGAATCATCTTTTTTTTACCCCCAAACCCCTTATTAACAACCCATTGACGTCGTTCCCTCAAACAAATAATGACCCGATAATTTTGTACTCCTGCTAAATCATTTTTTGTTTATTTCTTGCTAATTGCCGTACTGAGGCAGGTCATGTTGTTTTTAATTGAATAAATGTGCATAGCTATTGAATTTAATTGCAGAGTAATTTCGATATTGATGGCAGAGAACACGCAACGGATGAAATCAGCTGACTTGGACGGGAGAAGAAATATTAATTATGCATTTGTTTCAATTAATAACTACTTGGTATACGGAAAGACTACCTATTAAAAGACCAAGAGAACGGACCTAACTAGGTCTATATTACAGGTAATCAATGTAGATTATAGCTCAAGGAATAGCCATTTAGTAAAATAAAAAAAAAAGAATTCAATTTCAAACTGGAATTTATGACAAAAAGCACAAAAGTACCTAAGTATATTTCGTTTAAAATAATGTATTTAAATATTCATCAGATAACCAAGTGATTGAGCTTTAAAAAATAAGATCCAGCGAAAAAAAACATAAAAACCTGTTTTCCTATTGAGGTAATGAACCCTAAAATTTTTCCTAGACTAGAAAGAGTCCAATTGATTATTTTTACATAACAAACCCCAAGAATTTGATAATGAATGACTCATCAAATCGGCCTGTACGCCTCCCTTAAACTCGCAAAAACATGGCATAGCTGCGCCCCAAAATGAGTCAGTCAAATAAATATTGTCACGATAAACACAAAAAAATGCGATGCGATGCAACTGACGTTTTGCTGGGGGAGCATCATCATGATGAATAAAACATAACAAAAGTGTGATAAAAAAATGACACAAAAATGCAGTGTTACTGTCAAATCAAATAAAAATAAAGCGTTGCCACGAAATTAAAAATTACTTCTGTGTAATTAATAAGTCTTGTTGGCCTTGAAGTTTTCCTATTTTTGGGAAGTATGAAAATTGCTTTTAAAAAGCTACTGTAATAAAAAAAACAATAAATATTTTAAATATTATTGCGTATCCACACTCAAATTCCAGGTTAAATCAATTTAAAATAATATTATTTGGCTCTTACCGTAAAGTTAGATAGGCGCTTGCCGCATACTAATATTGAATTAGATGCTCTTAACCTCACTTAGTAGTGCATGATGGGGCACTTTGTGCCTAAGTCCCCAAATGTTTTACCCCTGCGATACCCAGACGACCCATATTTGAATAGCGTACAGTCCAATGCAACGAAATATCGCAGTTCAGAGTAAAGTTCAAAATTTACTCAAATCAAGAAGAAACCTTGTGATTTTTTTCTCAATTTCTTGGTTTGAACATGTTTTTTTTTTAAATTATACTATGTTGAAGTCAAAGTAAAAATTTCTTTATTTACATAGACTATTTAAATAGTTACTTACTAATCGTCAAAATTAAATATTAAAAAAAAAAATAAGACTAATTAAAGTTTTGCTCATAAGGAGCGTTGAAATAACGAAAGTCAATAGACCAATCTGCTTGCCACACTGACGGCTTCAACAATATTGCACGCTAAACAAACTTCTGCTGACTGTACAAGATTTGTACAAACTGTACAAAAACATGGGCGAGGTTGTCGCGCTCCCCATGACTTGCAGTATGACATGACAGCTCTGAGCCAGCAAAAGCCAAGCCAAGAGCGAACGGAATTTTTTGATAGATGGTTCCCTTTTATTCACATTTTAAGCACATTTATTTTAAAGTAGGCCTTCTTCAGTTTTCATAGTTTTTGTTTAGCTTAAAATGCTTAGTAGACCGTTCTACAGTATTCTCGTCTATCAGTAAAATCTTACTACTTTACTTCTGTTTCTCTAGATTACTTGACTATCTTTACTAATATTATAAAGAGGTAAAGTTTGAGTGTTTGTATATTTGTTAAATTGTAAGGGATAATCTCGGGATCTACTGAACCGATTTTAAAAAATCTTTCACCAATAGAAATCCACATTATTACTGAGTGTCATAGGTTATATAAAAAACCAAAAAATTCCACGCGGGCGAAGCCGCGGGCGGTATTCGATAAAGCCGTGTGAGTTTTGGCACTGTTTTGTAAATTATCGATTAATACTGAATCAATCAAGTTCCACTCTTTCTCGGATGTAACAACGTTGAAATATCTCGAGTATTTTATGTATTTTTATCAAAAAATACAAATATAGGTTACACAATCTTCAGTAACCATGACTACCAATAAATTAACAAACACATAAAAGTCCTCACTAAACACTTGGGCTGCCATTACCTCAATAACGGCGCCATCAGGTGGCCCATAAACTCAGTGTCCCCATACGTTAATTATTGCACAATTTATTAAGGACCCCTAATACCTGCGTTTACCCTATTTTGAGGGACAATGCTTGCGTAGGACTGGCAGGTAGCGGTTGCACGGTGTTCGTGTGTGGAAATTTCAAATTAAAACACGGTTTGTCATGGTGTCAGTTTGTAGTGGTGATTACGAAGTTAGGTAACTTTAGTAGCTTTTTTATGATGCCTTGTAAAAGGTGTAAGCGAGTGGCGACCACGGGCTGGAAGACGTAGCGTGGGCAGGCCTCCTACTAGGTGGACCGACGATCTGGTGAAGGTCGCGGGAAGAGCCTGGGCCTGGATGCGGGCAGCGCAGGACTGTTCATTGTGGAAAACCTTGGAGGAGGCCTTTGTCCAGCAGTGGACGTCATTCGACTGAAACGAACGAACGAAAAGGTGTAAAAAATATTTATTAATATTAGAATAATTAGATTAGTGATTCTGTATAGTTTGATTATGACATGACATGACCTAATCTTACATAGGACTGGCTCTACCATATTATTGCTTTTTGGGCTTCAGCCCAGGGCCCTGTGGAGCAGCGTTGCCAGTTTTTTTTTTTCGCCAAGTCGGGACTTTGGTACTTTTTGAGTGAAAATAGCGGGATTCTTCCGTTAAAAGCGGGACATAGTAAAAAAACGTATACAATCAAAGGTTTTCAAATATTTATCTTTTTATTTGACTTAAAATTACGTTTACGTGACAATATAGACACAGAATAATAATAAATACTACGTACAGAAGTTTTACTCCGCGAAGGTATTTAAAAAAATGTATGCTCAATGTCATTAACAATATGGTGTAATTTAGCCTGTCTCAAGAGTCAAGCACCATTTTGTTGACAAACGTCAGTGATCGGCACTGCGCCTGCGCCGAAGCTATAGGGCTGACTTCGGTAAAAGGATGTGACGTGAAGTGCCAAACTGCGGAAAATGGCGGAGAAAATACATGATTTAGCATGAATTATCATGAATAATATTAACTACTTATTTACCTCTCAGTGTCTTGAGGCAACTTAAAAAAGTACATTCTGTGTTTTTATTATTATTTAGGCAGTTAAATACTGCACAGTATTTAGTACACCATTTTCTTTATTTTCTTCCATCATACACAAGAATACGCGTGCGTGAGTCAATGTTCGCTCGTATGTGAGGCCTTGTCGAATAGTATCCTGTAGGTGGGCCATCGTGCGTGTTTTGTTTTCGATGTAAACTCGCGGAGATGAACAGGCCTGATATACAGGGTCCTTCTAAACTAGCTACATTCCTTTTAATGGGGGCATCTATACGGTACACTGAACAAGTTCACCAAATTTGAGTATGTGTTTTATAATGATTTTACAAAGTTACATTTTCTAACAAAAATAAAAATTCATTTCGTCTTACATAATGGAACATGCTGTATTTTTTACTCACACAACAAAGCTGTAGTGTATTCATTCTGCACAGGAACACGAGACACAACACACACAACGCTCACTACCACTGCACACTTTTTTGTTGTTTACACTCACGTCATAACAACTCACAGCAGTCGTCACAGCTGATAGCCGATTAGCTGATCGACTGATTGGGCGAGCTATCACTTTAATGTTGCAGGCCTACTCTCATATCGTTGTCTATCCTTATTATCTTATGTTAATCACAGTAAAACGGACTCACGATACCATCGAAAAATCAATCAGCAAAGGCCATGATTTTTAAGGCGCGTCTTAGTAAATTTATTTGCATTTGTGCATCTGTGCGTCATAGTTCACTTCACGAGCACTACAAAACGCACCTTCACACAAGAAAGCTAATCAAAAACTGAATTAAATCAAAGCGCACGCGCCGACAAATGCCGACAAGCCGCACGCCTTTTGTTGACACAAAGACGCCGACGCCGCCAAAGCAAGAGCCGAAAAGTTGGCATAAGCGTACAGTCGACGACAAAAAAGAAACTTATTTGTTTATTATTTTATCTGCTTGCTTTCGATTTCAATTGATTCGAATCTAAATTGTGGTGTTGAGTATTTCATGGTAAAATATCCTATAACAGATAATAATTAAAAATTAATCGAACTTATTGTTTTGTGAAGGTAATTCAATGGCCTAGTCAATTATTTAGAAACATTAAATTAGACTATTGAAGCAAATAAAACTCTTCAATTTGTTTGTATTGATATTCCATTTATCCTAAATCAAAGTCCATTCTTAAATTAATCGTTAATGTCATCATTTCTATTACAATAGAAAAGTAGATGAGGTAGGTAGGTACCTAATTAGTTAAATAAAATTTCCGAATCATTTCCGTTCCAACTTGGTATTTATTTATGACCTATCTTATGTACCTGTGATTTAACAATAAACACAATTTTAATTTGAATAGTAAAAAAAAGTTTGTTGCATTTCTTAATTTTATTTTGGTGAGTGTACATTGCGCTAGCCGGCGGCCGGCGGCACGTGTCTAAAGGCGGCGGCACGTGTCTAAAAGTATGAACATGTCTCCAACTTCCTCATTGGCCCTAGAGCAATTCCAAGTATACCATCAATAAAAGCCTAATTAGAGTCATCAAACCTCTCAGTCATTCAATTAGAGCCATTAGAACTTCATAACTATGAGTTGTTTTCTATGTGTAAGCTGAGGACACGTGTCTCCAGCTGACACATCTGTATCTTCGTAAATATTTATGCTACGATAATGTATTATACCTCAAAAATTACAGTCGAATCCAAATAGTAGGCTTTCCACTTTTCAAGACTTTAGCTCAAATACTGTTAAAACCACGATCAAAAAACTATGTGCGAGCTGGAGTACCGTGTCTCCAGCTTACACATCTGTATCTTCGTAAATATTTAAGCTACATCAATGTTTTATATCTCATAAATTAAAGTCGAATAAAAAAACCCGACTTCAATTCTTTCAAAGCTTTATTTCGAACCGTTTTCGAACTACGAACCGATACGTATGTGTAAGCTGGTGACACGTAACACACGGTGGATTATTAAAACCGTATAAGTTAGAGTTGCGTTTTAAAGATCAAATAATTCGTTATAATTAAAGTACACACGAGACATAATTTCAAATCTCTAGGCCTCTTAGTTTCAGAATTAAAAGCCAAAAACTATTTTCCCGCCAAATAATTCAAATAATATGGGTCGACTGCGACGTTGCCGTTCCGTGCGTCCACTAGAGCAGTCGAATTTGAACCTAAAAACTAGTACCGTTTGAATCATTTTTATTTGTAGTTTAAATCATTTAATTTCGATTATAAGAATTTTAGACTAGGAGCCGGCTGATTTCTGTATTGAGTACCTAATAACCTATAAAATATTTTGATAATAAGTTTTTATTTTGATCACAATGTTTTATTTAATCGAGGCAAAAACATTGCATCTATACTAATATTATAAATGTGAAAGTAACTTTGTCTTGCTTTCACGCCTAAACCACTGAACCGATTTTTATGAAATTTGGCATAGAGATGGTTGAGTCCCGGGAAAGGACGTAGGATAGATTTTATCCCAGTTTTTGAAATATGATAAAGATTTTCATCATTATCATATCATCTAAAAATGATAAATAACTTGAAAAAATCGAGTATTCGGGTAGCCCTAGTGATACTCTACCTCTGGGCTTCGGCTTGACAGTACTTTTTGGGAAACCTTGTACAGGTGAACAATGGTGGCGCCCCCTATCAATGTGTTTGGTGGGACAGTTCAGTTTAGTGGGTCTTTTATAGCTGAGACGGTTCATTGTTCAATACAATCAATTCTTTCCTCTCTATTATTTTAGGTGCCTTATGTACGTATACGAGGGGCGGCTGAAAAGTTTTGAGCCTAAGTATCTTCAAGTGTTATTATTGACTCGCGCTAAATTTAATTATTCTGCCAATAACCTCCTTAGTATATGTACAAAGTTTCATTTCATTAGCGTCATCACGCTTTTAGTAATTAATCCGTAAACATCATCATGTCTCAGTCATCCTCGCAATGTACGAAATTAAAGTACACAGTTGTCATAAAATTCCTCAAAAAGAGGAACAAAACGCTGACGGTAACATTTGAAGATATGTCTACAGTCTATGGGGAGTCTAGGCCTTCATTTGCCACCATGAAAGATTGGATCCGATAGTTCAAGCATGGCAGGGAGTCGCTAAAAGATGACTGCAAGTCAGGGCGGCCAGATTTCGCCATTAACGAATAAAATAATGAAAATTTAAAGAATCTTGCTTTAGAGATCAGCGAATTAAGCTGTGACAGATAGCTGAAGCCATAGGCATTAGCAAGGAACGTATCGGCGATATTTTTCATACTCATTTGCACATGGAATAGTGGTGCACGCGATGGGTGCTAAAAATGCTCACGCCGCTCGACAACCAGCGTCGAGTCACAACTTCGCAGGAGTTTTAGGACATCTTTTGCCATAATCCTAACAATTTTTTTTCTCACATTGTCACTATTGATAACTAATAGATCCGGCAGTACAATCTAGAGTCAAAATAAGAGTCAATGTAATGGATTCAAAAGGGAAAACGCCGCCGCGGAAATTCAAAGTGGAGCGATCAACACCCAAGCTCACAGCCACTATTTTTGGGATTGTGGAGGAATTTTATTCATTGACTCCCTACTTAAAAAAACTACAATAAACGGGGATTATTATGCTGTACTGTTGATAAGAGTGCGTCAAGTAGTTGTTGAAATATTAAGAGGCAAACTGGCGAAAGGAAATCTGTTATTGCAAGACAATTCGCCCGCGCACACCACGCATGTTGCAAGGCTTACCCCGGGTAAAACTAGATCTCAAGAAATTAATCACCCACCACACAGTTTAGTCCGAATCCTTAGCTATTTTGTCTAATTCTCAAATTGGAAAAAAGACCTCCAGGAACGAAGATTTTTGAGCGATAAAGAAATAAAGGCGGCGTTAAAGGCTCATTTCGAAGGCAAAGATTGCGAATTTTTTTTCAGTGGGTTAAAAGCTCTTTTACACAAATGTAAGAAGTCTTTTGTAGTAGAGGGAGATTAAATAGAAAAATATATTTTTTATACTTTTCTATCGGCATTTATAATACCTTAGGCTCAAAACTTTTCAGCCGCCCCTCGTAGATTACGCTCATTCTTTTTATATGAACGTAAGGGTGGGATTTAGGGGGTCACAAAACCGGTTTTACCGAAACCGAAAAAAAAACTGTATTCAGACATGGCAAAACCAGGTTATTTTTGGAAATATAATAGCTAGAATGAAATACTAAAATAACAATCAAAAACGTTTTTATTCAGCTCGATTATTATCACAGATCAATTAACATTTTTAATAATTAAGGTAGATACACTTTACTAGAAATCCGATGATCTACGTTCTTGTCGGGTATCACTAATGAAATAAAATTCCTACTTCATAAAACTAATTAATCAGGTAAATTATTTATCACAGATCGATCAACTTTTAATAACCTAGGTAGGGTAAGGTGGGGCACAATGTTACACGGGGTACAATGTTACAATGCATATTTCTCCGTCCCTTTCTATTAGTTGTATGATGTTGGTATACACGTTTGTCAAGCTCATAAGAGCTGCTGAACTGAGCCGCTGAACATCATACAACTAATAGAAAGGGACGGAGAAATATGCATTGTAACATTGTACCCCGTGTAACATTGTGCCCCACCTTACCCTATACTTTACTGTGTAGTAGAATACTGGTGATCCACGGTCGGGTCGGGGAGGTTTCCGGCTTTTTTTTTTTTTTGAAGGGACGCGCGCTGGTAGCTGGAGGAGCTTTTCCAGCTTCACCGGGCAGAGTGGCGAGTACAGAAGGTACTCTAGCCGTTTGGCGATCGTCGGTGCGCGTGCCGACGAGGCCGAGTGTGGGCTTCGCGAAGCGAAAGCGAAGACGTTCGCGATCGGGCCGTAGATTCCGGCTACTGGGACCGCAATTAACTGGGACAGTGGTCCCAGTCGCTGGATCGATAAAAATTAAATATTTTTCTTCCAGCGACTAGGTTCACTCATAGTTAACTTAAAAAATATATATTATTCAAGCCAAAATCGGTATCGTACTAAAAGGACAATGACCAAAAGTGGTCCAAATGTCCACCACTAATGAGACCTATATTGGCTTATGGTCCATTAAATAGAGATTAACTTTCAGTATGGGACGAAAAATAAATAAACTGTCAGTAAAAAGTTATGACTGTATGAAAAATTGTAGTAGTTTACGCGCTAATCTCAGGAACTACTGGTCCGATTTGAAAAATTCTTTTTGTTATGGATAGCCCATTTATCAAGGATGGTTTTAGGTTATATAACATCACCCTACAACCAATAGGGGCGGAGCAGCGACCACCCGACCATAATTCCAATATTGTTGTCTTTCTTCTGAGTTTTTTTTTCTTTTAGCGAGAATCTAACACGGCACACTAAGCGACATGACATAATATGCATAGATTAATCCGAAATGTGCGATGGATAGAATGATATCAAGAACATTAATTTTCAGATGAAAAGGTAAAAACATGACTTTTCATTCAGTCATAACTTTTTACTGACAGCATATTTTTGATTGCGGTTTGGTTATAATGAATCAGTATTTAGTAGACTATTTTACTACATAGGTGGTGGTTGACATTTGGACCACACTCCATACATTTTTGGTCATTGTCCTTTATGAATGGTCCCAGAAAAGTATTTAATTTTTACTGATCTGGCGATTAGGACCGCGGTCCTAGTTGATTGCGGTCCCAGTTGGCGGAAACCTCGGGTCGGGTATCACTCATCCATCAGAGATTCGTAAATCTAATTAATCTATTTAATTACCACAGATAAATCATATTTTACTAACTAAACTTAAGTACATACATACAACATAGTTACACATGACTAATATTACAGTGATCGGTCGGGTCTAATATCATCGGGTGTGTAATGTATGATATAACTACATATCATATAATACTTAGAGGATATAACATCAAATTATATAAAATCATTTAATATAATAATTATTTACTTTAATAAACGAATAATATAATTTTAAAACGAATAATTTTAAGACAAATAACTAACAACTGATATAAAATGGTTTGATATAATGAATATTTTCTATAAAACTTACAATGTAATACTATTTAAAACAAATAACATTCAAATCATATAAAAATAAAATGTCGAACAATCAAATGAGATAAAATTCTTTTCCTATAAAACTTAAATCAATAACAATAATAATTTTATATAAAGTTGAATTGTTATAATAAGCATTGCATGCAGCAAGCAAGCAAGCAAGCTAGCAAACGAGCAAGCAAGCATGCGAGCAAGCAAGCAAGCTAGCATGCAGGCAAGCAAGCAGGCAAGCAGGCAAGCAAGCTAGCAAGCAAGCTAGCAAGTAAGCTAGCAAGCAAGCTAGCAAGCAGGCAAGCAAGCAGGCAAGCCAGCAAGCAAGCAAGCAAGCAGGCAAGCAAGCAAGCAAGCAGGCAAGCAAGCAAGCAGGCATGCAGCATGCAAATTTGACTAAAAACGTGAGACTTCTGTCACGGCTCCGGCACTGCGGGGCTCTGGCGGTCCCTCGCGTGCTAATCGTCGCAGATGGCTTTCGCTCGACACCGCGGCTGAGGCTGGCCGCACCTGCTCCTCAGCCCGCGGGCCGCCTCACCCCTCCGTGCCTACGCGCTTCTAAATTACACTCTAGGGGTAGGGCAGACAAGACTACGTGGAGTCGGTTTTACGGCGATTCGTTTTTGTCACTAAAGTCATCTATAAGTCAAGCTAAAGAAGAACATACTAAAAGTTATATCTATCAGAAATTATATCAATTAAAGAGTAAACCAAATAGTCGTTATAACAAATAATATTTATTACAAGTAATGGTTATGTGAAATATTATTTATATCAAACAAAATTACATCAAATGAGTCTTAGATTAAGTAAGGTTTATATCAAATGTCTTTATGCGTTTTGATTAGTATCTGAAATGACATTATTAGAAATGATTTATTATATGAAGTAAACATTATATGTTAAAAAATTATCCTCGTAAGACCGAAGAGTAAATTTTGTCGACTTCTAAGTATCGCCGAATGTGCTTTCAGAAGAACGAATAATTTGTAGTAGTAAACGCCGAGCACTTCGAGTAAAAAAAAATCTATGTTAGAGATTTTCTTTTGCATTCATATTTTCAGGGGCCCTAGATAATAGTGCATAGAGCTTATTTTAGGTAAAAAATAATAAAAAAATGTTTTCTCTTAAAAGAACATTCGGTATTACAGACTTTAAAAAGAAAAAGTAAATAAATTGTATATAAGACTATTAGTCTATTCATTCGTTATCTAGGATCGGCAAAATGAAACAATGTGTTGCTCTTGTAAAGTAGTGATATTTTCAACAATATTCTATCATTCTGTTCACACAGAAATTGTTTACGAATCACAACAGAGAAACGACATTTAAAGTTAATTCATCAGCTTGTCGATTCCTTTAAAATTATAATACATTTTCATCTTCTAAAATAATAAAATTTTCACTTTATCAACACCATGTCAGATGTCACATGTCACATGTCAACATGAAAAAGAAAAGTAGCTCTGCTCTCTGCCTAATTAAAAAAACAACTAAAGAGGATTTATTCTCTTATATCTCCCCCCCTAGGTAGGAAAATTTTCCCATGAAAATTTTCACTAAGTAACCACACATTCACGTTAGGGATAAACAATTCACATCATCGTCCTGTGTAGCAATAGGAATGAGCTTTGTGATATGGAAAAGATTTGACTCCAACTTCTTATGACCTGTATTAATCTTGTATATTGATTGTGATATTTTTTCCTCAATTTTAAACGGACCAATCCTTAGCTCATCCAATTTTTTCCTATTTAATTTATGTCCATTTTCAACATATACCATATCACCTTTATTAAAATTAAAATGTTTTCTATCTCTGTCCATCACTCTCTTATTATATTCATGCGATAAAATAGATCTTTCAAATGCAATTTTTCTGTCCTTTACCCAATCATCTGTCTTTTTTCCTGATTTCAGTTCATTTGGTAGGAACGAGACATCTGTACCATCCAGCAGGTATCTCGGCGCAAAGCCAGTAACTGTATGCTCAGTATCATTATATTTACTCACACAGTTATGAGCAATTGTTGTCCATGCTGTTGTATTTGGTTTCTCATTAATCTTGCATCTTATTTTATTTACTAGTGTTTGGTTCAGCCTTTCGTTAAGTCCATTTGAAAAAGGCGAATTAACTGCGGTGAAAAGCAGCGTAATTGACTTTCCATTTAATAAATCCTTAAATTCCTTCGAGTTGATTCCAGGATATTGGTCTGTAAGAACCATGCCAATTTCATTACAATAAGGAACGTTATTTATCAGCTTTAAAGTCTCTTGCGCTCTGTGTCTTCGATGTCACTATATACGCGTATCTAGTAAAGTGATCCACTAACAGGTGTAAGTATCTTTTCGTTGATCGAGACCCTCCAAATCCTCCTATCGTGTCTATTGACACAATTTCAAATGGTTTAGAAGCAGGACCTAAGTGCGACATTAAACCATACTTAACTTGTCCTCTTGTCTTATTTTTTATACATATTTCACACTTTTTGCATAAATCGCTAATATTCTTTGTTAAATTCCTCGCCGTATAAAACTTTCCTATCTTCTTTTGCATTTGTTTAATACCTATATGACACATATCTTCATGAATTTGTTTTATTAACTTCATACTGAATTCTTCTGATAGTAATAATCTTCTCTTGTTTCTTTACTTTCTTAAAATATACGTTATGTTTGTGTAATAATGAGTCCTTATATTTTTGTATATCTTCATTCTCTTCTTGATCTATTATTATGTCATCTAATGTTATTATATTTATGACTTTTAATTGTTCATCTAAATCTTTATTTGCTTCTAAAACTGGGTTTCTGCTTAAACAATCTGCCTCTAAATTTTCTTTTCCAGGAGCATATCTTATCTTAAAGTCATATTGTGACAAATAGTAAACTAAGTCCCCCAATTCTTCATCTGTTCTGGATTTAATATTCAGATTCTCCAACGGTTTGTGATCTGAATACACTATGAACGATTTACCTATTAGCCAGTACTGCCAGTATCTTATTGCTTCTTTAATGGCCAAACATTCTAAGTATACAGCCTTTTTTTTTCTTTTGTGCCTCATTTAGTTTCTTCGAGAAGTATGCAACAGGCTTTTCTTTCCCGTCTGGCTGTATTTGCTTTAACACCGCTCCGATTTCTTCCAGTGATGCATCTGTATATATATTTATCGGCAAGTCCTTATCATAGATTTCTAAGATTGGTTGTGAGCACAACATTTTCTTTATCTTCTCAAAAGCACTTTGACAGTCTGCTGTCCAGATGAACTTCTGATTTTTCCTCAGTAAATTATGAAGTGGTTCTAAAATGATCGAGCTGTTCGGTATACAGGGTGTTAGGTAAATGGGTATATGAGCCGACACTAGCCCATGTTAACATGGTCATATAAATGGTATGGTGAAGTCAGAAAATTGATATTTTCATTTTAATTATTTTTATTTTCATACAAATCGGATTTTATAAAATTTACATTGTATGATAATTAAAAAAAATAAAATGATGATATTTAAATTTCTGACTTCACCATACCATTTATATGCCCATGTTAACATGGGCTAGTGTCGGCTCATATACCCATTTACCTAATACCCTGTATATCTATATATATAAAAATGAAACCCGTTTCGCGTTGTCACGGCATCACGTGTGAACGGCTGAACCGATTTCGATAATTCTTTTTTTTAAATGTTTGTGGAAGTCCAAGGATGGTTCTTACGGAAAAAAATATTAAGAAAATCTCTACGCTAAGGCGGTACGAAGTTCGCCGGGTCAGCTAGTTCTCGATAAAAATTTACTTTTCCTAGAAGTTGCCTGACATTTTTCTGAGTCTTCGGAGTTGGGAAATCCCTTAATGAAGCTAGATTGTCTCTTACTGGTCGAACTGTGTTATTTTGTATTATATGCCCCAGATACTTTACTGAATTTGTAGCAAACTTACATTTCGTAAATTTAAGTCTGAAACCTTCTTTTTTAATCGCATCTAACAACTGTGATAAATGTTTTATATGTTCAGAATAGGATTTTGAATAAACCAAGATGTCATCTATGAAATTGACAGTAAAATCTGTCAATTTATACTTCCTTAGTATATAACTTAATACCCTTTGAAATATCGCTGAAGATGTCTTCAAACCAAAAGGTAAGCATGTCCACTGGTAATGACCTTGTGTCACAAACGCAGTCTTTTTTCTATCTTCGATTCGCAGGGGAATAGACCAGAATGCAGAATTTATATCTAATGACGAAAAATACTTGCAGTTTCTTGTCTTTGTTACTAGATCTTCAATTAGCGGAAATGGCTGAGCCTGAGGAACTACTATTTTGTTTAAATCTCTGAAATCAATACACAATCTGGTCTTCCTATTGTCTTCTTTTTTGAAAGCTAAAGTCACTGGTGCTGCAAATGGACTGTACGATTCCTCTATAAGGTTCCTTTGGAGTAATTTTCCTACTTGCTCCTCAATTTCTTTTTTATCCTCTATTGAACATCTATAAGGTCTCTTACAGCAATATTTATCAACAAGTAGGTCAATACGTGCTTCATAGTCTGTTACTGTTCCAATGTCGTATTTATCCTTTGCAAAGCACGATCTATATTTATTAACCAGCTCATTTATTTCAATTTTTTGCTGACTATTTAAATGACTCAGATCCATAGTAAAATCCTCTTCCTTTACATGTTAATTAAAATTTATTAGATTGTAGTTTGTATTGTTCTGTTTCATTTCATTAGAATCGTTTTCTTGGTGTAATTCCTCCTTTGCAAAGTCTTCTGCCTTTTGGAAGATTTTCAAATTTTCATCTTGGATCAAATTAAATTCTTTTATCATATCTAGTCCAATTAAGAAATCATATTTGAAGTCTTTGCCATCCACAATATAAACATCTATTGTTTTCTCTATATCCAATATCTTTATTTTTATTGTTGTCAAACCTTTTGTGTCTTTAACACCATTAATTGTTAATAGCTTGGCACTCTTTCTACCACTCTTTCTACCATTTCCTCCTTCTTTTATCTTTAAAAATTTTGAATTAATCAAAGAAATGTTAGAACCCGAATCGTATATGCCAAATATATCAATTTTTCCTTCTACTGTCAGTTTGACTTTAATTAATGGTGTTATTATTCGTTTTTTTGTTCGTCACTTAACTCCACATCTAATACGGTATTATTGACATTCTTATTAGGGTTTCTTTTGTTCTCGTAATCACCATTCTGTCTAAACCAGCATCTCTCTTCCGAGTGGAAACGGCTACCTTTATTTAGTTTTTCACAAATTTTGCAAGGTTTTTTATCATCTTTTCCTTTACTGACGATCGTGTTTTTCTTGGGTTTATTGTAGTCATTTTTACTTGTATACTCATGTTTTCCAATCTCATTGTAAAGGCTTGAAGTCGATGTTATTGATCCCTTATCCATCTTGTTTATTACATAGTCTGGTAAACCCATAACAATAAGGTTTATCATAGTTTGTGTGTCAATATCTTTGTTCACTTCTAGTAACAACCTCTCTTTTTTTGTAGCATATTCGAGAAATGAACCTCCTTGGAACTTGAATGTAAATGCATATTTTACTTGTGACCAACCTTTATTTCCGTAAGTCTCACATAAATTATTCTTCCATATTTCCCATCCTGAGTTTATCGTAAATTTGATTAACATACTAGTATACCAATCTAAACATTGTTTTTCAAGTAGATGTTTTAAAATCTCAATTTTCTCCGCATCCTGCAGTATGTCAAAACGTGAACACTCATTCTCAAATTCACTAATCCATTGGTCAACATTTGAGGTTTTTCCCGAAAATTTCTCTTCATCTAGGTATTGATCACTGAATTGTACGTTTTCACCTTCATCTAGATATATTTTCCTTAATTCCATTGTTAACGGGATCCATATTTTCCGCGTTTTATGTCTTTTCTTTAGCGAATTTTTGACTTTTGTATAGACGTCAGTACTCGTTATGCCTGTATGTTTACTTGCAGGTTTCAGATCGTCGGGTATATCAAATATGCGTCCATCGGGTGTCTCGATAGAAGTCACACATATCACATTCGTTTTGCCATCAGATGCCGCCAATACCGTGAACGTGAATCGTAATTTTTCCATTTTTCTTGACTAAAAATGTCGTTTTATAAGACTATTAGTCTATTCATTCGTTATCTAGGATCGGCAAAATGAAACAATGTGTTGCTCTTGTAAAGTAGTGATATTTTCAACAATATTCTATCATTCTGTTCACACAGAAATTGTTTACGAATCACAAACAGAGAAACGACATTTAAAGTTAATTCATCAGCTTGTCGATTCCTTTAAAATTATAATACATTTTCATCTTCTAAAATAATAAAATTTTCACTTTATCAACACCATGTCAGATGTCACGTCATGTCACATGTCAACATGAAAAAGAAAAGTAGCTCTGCTCTCTGCCTAATTAAAAAAACAACTAAAGAGGATTTATTCTCTTATATGTATTTTATACTTTAAAGTAAAACATAAATGTAAACTTTTTAATAAATTAATACTACATAAAGATACAATAATGATATAAATAAATGTAACTGAAAAGGTACAAGTGTTTTAATTTTATTTAATGTTTCATAATTAGTACTTTTAAAAGTACTATCGGTTTTATAACATACAATAATGATAGGTTAGAATGTATAAGAAGTAAAGTGAATATTCATGTTAATTATAATATTTATTAAACTAAAAGTGGAAACGATAAGTGATCTCACTCGATTATTTCCATGAAGCTAAAGATAAAAATGGAGGGCAGAGTTGGAACAAAAACTTGAGTCAAATACCTACTTATATCTATCTCGCTCTCTGCGGCCCTACCTCTCTTTTTAGTGTGAACTGTAGTATTGCTATCTTCTGATTTAAATCTCCTTGTAAATTCTTCGATATAGCCAATTCACTAACCAAACCAGAAGTTAAACAAATAAATAATTAATATTTGAAACTAAGATTAACTAGTTAAATAAAAAATCACAAAATTGTCGGCCATTTAGGCTTAATGTGTTGGCGAATCAGGGAATTACAATCCCAATTCCTGGGTAATCGGTACCATGTGGCAACATCGGCCCAATCCGGCCCATCATGGTGGTTGTTTACTATTTTGTTTATTAAGCAGTTAATTTCGTTTGAGATTGTTTACAGGAAATAATCATTGTTTTATCACAAGAATTGGTGCAAAATTTTGTAGTGCGTGGTTGCGGTAGTACGTGGTGTCTTGGAAGTGACATAAGATTCCACGCGTAAGTGTTTATTTCGTGATTTCCGACATTGGATCATTGTAAACATTTTTCACATTTTTTACAGTAATTTCTTCCTAAAACGTTTTACCAGTAATTACACTTATCATTTTTAATGATACCTATGTCAAGAAATAAAGATTTTACATTGGTTTCATTGAATTTGAGCAATTTTATATTTTTTGTTTATTTAGAAAGAGCGAGTCTGCCCACAGAGAGCGAGATAGTGATACTTAGTTTGTGCTTCAAGTAGGTATTCGGAGTGTGGCCTCCATTTTTATCTGTAGCTTCATGATTATTTCTAAACTATAAAAGATATCAATAAACTAGTTATTGATCCTGAAAGTGCTTCATGAGCTCTATCAAACGGTATTAATAATAGAACTGTTTTGCATTACAACAAAACAGTTATTATGTGTAGAATAAAACACAGCGTTCTGTTGAGAGAGCTGTCTATGATCTTTGCCTAATTTTAGTCTATGGTATAAGAAAACTTACCAATTGTCTCTGCTTTATCATCTAGTTTACCTTCTTCATACACCAGCTGGCACCACTTTCTATGGAAATTGGTGATCTGTCAACTTGACAATCTTGACATTTCATAGTCGTCCAACACCAGCAAGCACTTGCTGGAACGCTGTGTTTTATTCTACACATAATAACTGTTTTGTTGTAATGCAAAACAGTTCTATTATGTGCCTTAATAAAACACAGCGTTCTGTTGAGACCTGTTTGTTATCTGCTGGTGTCAAGCACAAACGCTATGTGATATAAAATGTATTAAGAATGAAAGAATATAAAGAAGTTTAATATCACAATACAAAATAATACATTAAACAACTTATTGTACTCTCTGAGAAGCAGACGAACCAATAAGAAACTTATTAAACAAATAACCAGTCTTTAGGTTAAATAACTCAAATTATTTAGGACATCTCCTTGAGATCAACATTATGTCATTAACTTCTTATCAACCAATAAAATCATTCTGGTACTTATGGTAGGTTAATAGTAAGATCTCCCCATCTGAAAATATAAATATGTATAAACATAAACATGTTTTCATCTTGAACAATTACAACATTACTAAAAACTTGTTATGAATAACATAACATTAAACAATTAACTATTAATAACATGCTTGTAAAATTATAAACTCATAAATACAAGATGTTATTGTTCCTTCGTAGGTCTCTGCAGTAATATTTCATAAAGGTATACATACCCCCACCTCCAATTAAATATTGGGGGTCTTATCAACTACTCTCTTGTCCAGCCAGTATCTGGATGTTACTGCAGACCAAACACTTCATGGAGAAGCAAATATTCACTGCACTTCTTGGAGAAGTAATTATTCACTAAAAATGATCTTAATCCAATTTGTAATATTTGACCTGGAAAACAGGCGTTATCATATTGTTTATGGAAATAAACAAATTTCACACATAACTCTGGGGTCTCCATTAAAATGAAGTCTTTATCAGCTCACTAATATGAAACTACAGGACATAATTATGCGTTCATCTGGGTGCTTAGCAGTCAGAGACAGTCTGTAGGTGGTTGAATCAGATTCAGATCCAAATATCAGCCAAAATGCTGACGTCATGTCTATAGCGGGGAGGTTCTGGGCCCCCCCCGAGAAACAACCCTAGATACGCCAATGTCACAATGTGATCATATTCTGATACTTCAAAAAAGTAATCCTGTAATGTGTCCAAAGGAATGAGATCATGGATTCTTCGATCTGAAGCAAGAAGAAGAATGAAAGCTGTTTATCAAGTAAAATTCAATGCTAGAAGAAAGTCCAGCAGCCGGCAACCAGTCAAATTAATTCCAGTAATTTAATATTAAAGACCGGTGATCTCGGTGTACTTGGCCTTGCAATTGAAATGGCCTTAAGGAACTGATGTACAAAAGGTAAAGGTAGATACAACTGACCTAAGTATCAGTTTTGTACTGCAAGTTTTTGCTGTAAAAAACAACTTGGCTAACAGCAGCGCTATCTACAGTAACGGCGTAAAACATCTTTCATCTTCGAATCGGTAACCCAAAAATCCTGGGGGGCACCAGACCAGACCATTCTGGGGTGCCATAGCCCCCGGGGGGGCGGATATATATGGGGGGTACGGACCGCCCCGCGTGGCAAGCCATGCTACGCCGCCACTGGCTACCACATCACTACCAGTTGGTAACTTGTGGTCAATGCTGTGAGATTGACCCACATAATGCATCTTATGATTGCTCCTTCCACCACCAATTTTAAATTTTGGAGAGATAACTTATCTACTTGTTGTAGACTAGGGTCTCTAACAGATCCTTTATTAGCACTGGGGCCGATGTTATTAGAATGTATGTTCCGTCTGCCATTCAAGTATGGTAACGTCTGTAGCTGGGAGGTGAAAACACTCATCCAGCTGATAATCCCAGAGACGGCTGAAGGGCGTCATAAAGAATCAGAGTTCTGATCTATTTGCCTTAATGTGGTACAAAAGATGGATAATACTATTTATTAGCTAATTTTCAATTAAAATTTTACTTGTTTATTTAAGGAACACAAACAGTATAATTTTATTTAATATTTAACATCCATCTTTTGAGTCCAGTGTAACATAGTTAATACTACTGCCGTGGCCCTGGAAGCCAATAAGTTCATTTTGGGACACCCCTACATAATGAATATAGCCTCTGTGGCCGGGGGTACTAATGGATTCTAACTGGAATCAAACAAGTCTCTGTCTGCGACTCCCCATAATATGGCCTTCTTGGCCTGGGGTACTAATATATTCTAAATGGAAGCAAACAAGTCTCTGTCTGGGACTCCCCATACACTGAGTATGGCCTCCGCGGCCTGGGGTACTAATAGATTCCACCTGGGTACTACTCGACCCTTTGATGTTACAGGTGGTCTGGGATACCGTGCCTATGGCCCGGTCTGCAATCCCATCTCCTGGTAGATAACAAGCCGACAGCGTCATGTCGAGCTGTTCGGTCAAGTTCATGAGCTTGGTGGTCAATTTGAGGAGGGCCCGTGATCGAGTACCTCCTTCGTTTCTGACTGTGTCAGAATGTGACCTTCAGGAGCTTGGTGGTCAATTTGAGGAGGGCCCGTGATCGAGTACCTCCTTCGTTTCTGACTGTGTCTGTGTCAGAATGTGACCTTCAGGAGCTTGGTGGTTAATTTGAGGAGGGCCCGTGATCGAGTACCTCCTTCTATCAGGATGTGAACTTCATTCAATCGATCCTGATGACTTAATGCTACATCTCCATCGCATTGGAGTGTCATCATCACTAGTAAAAATATATATGTATTTTTCAAAAGTAAATGCCAACATTACATTTTAGGTGTGCGTTGTAACACTGACCTGTAAAATTTTTGTAAAGTACTGTCTATTTTCCTTCTCTGACCTTTAATCTACTGTTATAATAATATTTTCGAAAAAAATAATTAGCAACCCTAGTTGAACGCCCCACTACGCATCCGCTGCGTCTGTGGACTTGGAAGTCTGTGACTTCTTTTCGCCGCAACGGCTTTGAACTAAAGTCTATGGCGTCTATACCTCTTAAAATCCTCTCAGAAACAGCTGCATACTATTGTGTATTTAGTTGACATTGACAGTTTATAATATTGTAACTAATTGTGGGTATACAAATAATAAATCAGTTATGCTTTGACTTGAGTTGATGTTGTATCTTTTACATACCATACCTATTGCTTGAAGAGAGACGTCCTCCGGGGACAGTTAATATTAGCAATTACCTTAAACAGTGCTCGCGTTCATTAAAAAGATTCCGCTCTTTTTTCCACAAAGAATTGCATTGTGGTTTCAGGGTTCTTGGATTATCAAGCCAGAACCAAACATTACAAAATAAAATTTTTGAAATAAATGATTAACATCTAAATTTAAGAGGCCTTTTAAGCCCAATCTAAAATAATTTTACTTATTTATGAATAGAATGGTAGTAACAATTGCATCATTCAAACAGAATGTTCAACTAGCTGCCTTTAACCCGCTATAAGGTAGCCAAAATGCTGCAATTTATCTCATTAATAATTCGCTCAGTCAGCAGGAAAAGGAAAAGTAATATTCTATCTTCCTTATGATTGATCTTAACTTCACTTTACGATAACGAAGTAACTGAAATCGTTCTTTAGAGGAACTGAATACTACTTTGCAAGCTATTACCATCTAGTAGGCTTGATGTAGAAGGTAAGTGGTGCGCAACAAAGTTGGAAATAACATTCATCTGAGTCGTCAAAGTTTCGACCGAGTGTCTTACGAGTGGGGTTAACACTTACATGGCCTCCGTCGCCTATTTGGAGGTGGTGCAGCAAACATTTCCATTTCCGAGGATGATGAGGATGAATCTGAAAAAGACGACTCGGATTTCGAGCTTTTCCTTCATCCGGGCCGACAGAAGTCAACCTTTCACCGTCACCACTCTTTACCCTTACACTCTGCATCACTTATATTTCCTATTTGCACATTTTAACTGTGTTTTATTCTTATTTTATACTTAGAAAACAAGAAGATAAAAATTTTTGCTGTGTAGGCGGCAAAAATCACAAACGCTATGAAATGTCAAGATTGTCAAGTTGACAGATCACCAATTTCCATAGAAAGTGGTGCCAGCTGGTGTATGAAGAAGGTAAACTAGATGATAAAGCAGAGACAATTGGTAAGTTTTCTTATACCATAGACTAAAATTAGGCAAAGATCATAGACAGCTCTCTCAACAGAACGCTGTGTTTTATTAAGGCACATAATAGGTTACAGAATAAACTGGATCTATCCGAAACTTCAATGTTTCCAGCTTCCATACATTTGGTAAAGTCACATTATTTTAAAAACTACATATGATATCGTAAAACTGATTACTGATTCTAAAAGTGCTTCACAAGCTCTATCCAATGGTATCAATAATAGGTTACAGAATAAACTGGATCTAACCAAAAATTCAATGTTTCCTTCTTCCATACATTTAGTACTACCACAGTCATGACACTCATCTCTTGACAATATTATAGCAAGTAAAGCCTAAAACCAATGTTTTTCATTAATAATTTAAAATAAGAATACAATTTACGAGTTTATTTTAAGTATTTATTATTAAATTAAAAAAATTACACTTCTAATATTGTGTGTCTGGCATACATTTAGTATGGAAGCTGGAAACATTGAATTTTCAGACAGATCCAGTTTATTCTGTAACTTATTATTGGTACCGTTTGAAAGAGCTCATTAAGCACTTTCAGGATCAGTAACCAGTTTTTTAATATCTTGTATAGTTAAGAAATAATCGAGTGAGATCACTTAACGTTTCCACCCTGTATAGTTGTTGCCCATTTTTGCCACTTGACGTGGCAGAATCGTAGGACTTCACGGTATTTAAATAAAAATTAAAGTGGTTGCGTTTAGAAACGCCACAAATATTTGAGTCTTTGGAAACAAGTTCGTTATTATACTTGTATATTAAAATATAATTTTGTTTTACCTAGCTTTTTCTTATTAATAAAATATAGGTTATTAAGTACTCAATACAGAAATCAGCCGGCTCCTAGTCTAAAATTCTTATAATCGAAATTAAATGATTTAAACTACAAATAAAAATGATTCAAACGGTACTAGTTTTTAGGTTCAAATTCGACTGCTCTAGTGGACGCACGGAACGGCAACGTCGCAGTCGACCCATATTATTTGAATTATTTGGCGGGAAAATAGTTTTTGGCTTTTAATTCTGAAACTAAGAGGCCTAGAGATTTGAAATTATGTCTCGTGTGTACTTTAATTATAACGAATTATTTGATCTTTAAAACGCAACTCTAACTTATACGGTTTTAATAATCCACCGTGTGTTACGTGTCACCAGCTTACACATACGTATCGGTTCGTAGTTCGAAAACGGTTCGAAATAAAGCTTTGAAAGAATTGAAGTCGGGTTTTTTTATTCGACTTTAATTTATGAGATATAAAACATTGATGTAGCTTAAATATTTACGAAGATACAGATGTGTAAGCTGGAGACACGGTACTCCAGCTCGCACATAGTTTTTTGATCGTGGTTTTAACAGTATTTGAGCTAAAGTCTTGAAAAGTGGAAAGCCTACTATTTGGATTCGACTGTAATTTTTGAGGTATAATACATTATCGTAGCATAAATATTTACGAAGATACAGATGTGTCAGCTGGAGACACGTGTCCTCAGCTTACACATAGAAAACAACTCATAGTTATGAAGTTCTAATGGCTCTAATTGAATGACTGAGAGGTTTGATGACTCTAATTAGGCTTTTATTGATGGTATACTTGGAATTGCTCTAGGGCCAATGAGGAAGTTGGAGACATGTTCATTCTAAAAGTTCGTTTGCTGCGCGCCGGCTAGTGTTGTACGATACGACACTCGAGTCTTGGAATCTTACTTATTAAAAGTTTGAAGAAAATAAAATAGATATGAATTAAGACTGTGTGTTTATTATTTTATTGGACCGTTTTAACTTTTTGATTACGAAAATCGTCAGTCTTTAGATGGATACTTCTGATTCGATTATTTGCGTTTAATGCAATTTTATTGATATTACATTTGTATTGTGCGATTTATTTTATTTTCAATTAGGATATAACATACGGATGATGATATGAAATCACTAATTATTGCCTATTAGTATACACCAACTCAAGTTCATGTCATGATTCAGTCTAGCTCAAAGAACTTAAAATACTCGAAAGGACTCGGAAGACTCAATTATTCCCTTATTCATGTGACTAACGAGTCCTAGTCTTAAAAATAAACTCAAGTCTCAAAATAAAGACTTTAAAGACTCGAGGTTCTTACAACACTAGCGCGGTCGGCTATTGTGAGGGACGGCTGTCTTTGATACCACCGACTCCGCCACGCATAAATAAGGATGTCAACTCCAAAATTCTTTCTAATCTTAATAATAATAAAACTATCATTATTTACTTTTATAATTTTTTTTTTGTTTCTACGATGATTTTAATGATTATTATTTCAGTTTAAAATTGATAGTTGGGAACAATTATTTACTTATTTACTTCGGAATAAAGACTGCCGATAATCACAGGTAGATAATTCGATAGCGTTTAGTTTCTGCTATGATCGAGTCAATTACGAATCACATTTTCATTTAATTTGCTAAGGGGATATTAAGCGATTAAAATTAACATGAAAAATGTGCCTGCTTTATCGTAATAATAACCGTAATTCTAAATTTCATAGTCATGGTAACTATCCCATTTGTGTATGGCATAAAAATAAGTCATTGATTTCGGCAACTAACTTTTTTGCTTCGTTTCGTTGCTACGTTTGAAATAAAAGATTTTTACAAGCGCAAAAGTATTTTAACGAACTTTTGAATAAACATAATTCCATTAAGGCCACTAAATAAGTACTTACCACATAAGTTTTTTTTATGTTACCAAAAATAAATAAACTTTAATTTTCTGCTTAATTTAATTCCTTAAATAACTAGTAGTAGCCCTAGAATAGCTTGTGTGGCGCCCGGTCCGTCGTCCGGCGGCACTCTTGTGTTCGCGGCCAGTGGCCCAACGGCAGCACAAGCGCAATGGCGGCCATTACGTAAGCTCGTGTGCGTGCGGATTTTTGTCAGTGTAGTAGTGAATCAGCTGAACAGGGTGTTGTATTGGGTTGATAAGAAATGAAGTTGTTTCCTTAATTATCTCGGAAACTAGCCTGAATTTTTGGCTCAAACTTTGGGAACGTATTCAGTGTGACGTATACATGCTCCCATTAAACGGAACGTAGCTGGTTTAGAAGGACCCTATAGATAGCAAAAGTAGCCATAGAAAATGTATTTTAACAAGAAAATAATATTTTAAATCAGATTTACTCTATCGTTAAATCGTCTTTAGAATAAAAAAAGAAAAAATAAACCAAAATCGAACTAAAAAAAAAATATTCTTTAGAATAATATGGCGTTTCAAACAATAGTCTGGTGAAGTGAATGTCTCTCTCCGAAAAGCGGGACCGAGCCTGTCCCGCGCGGGACATATAAATTTTATTTTAAAATCGGGACGTTCCGCCAAAATCGGGACGTCTGGCAACGCTGCTGTGGAGTCAGTGGTATCAAGGGGCCCAGCTAAGTCAAGTCAAATATTTTACTGTCTCGTTTTTAGGGTTCCGTAGCCAAATGGCAAAAAATGGAACCCTTATAGATTCGTCATGTCTGTCTGTCCGTCCGTCCGTCCGTCCGTCTGTCCGTCCATGTGTCACAGCCATTTTTTTCCGAAACTATAAGAGCTATACTGTTGAAACTTGGTAAGTAGATGTATTCTGTGAACCGCATTAAAATTTTGATGCAAAAATAAAAAAATAATAATAAATTTTGGGGGCTCCCCATACTTAGAACTGAAACTCAAAAATTTTTTTTTCGTCAAACACATAAGTACGTGTGGGGTATCTTTGGATAGGTCTTCAAAAATGATATCGAGGTTTTTAAAATACTTTTTTTCTAAACCGAATAACTACTTTGCGTGACAGACGCTTCCAAAGTGGAAAAAAGTTGGTCTAACTTCTAAAATAAGAAAATGAAAAATCTAAAAAAAACATATGATGTACTTGTACATTACTATAGTCTATCCAATATAGCTTGATTAGAATGACGGCTGTCAAACGAATGTGACTAGTGCTGGGTATGTTTCGTACGGTCCACATAGATGTATCGATAAGTTTTCGAAAAAATGATATAAAAAAATGCACCCAATTTTTCTTCATGTCTTTATTCATAAAAATGACAATTATGATTTAAAGGACAATGGGCAAAATGGTACCCGGCTCCAATAGATATGTGTCTAGTATCGTTTGAAAGGTCTTACCAAGATGAACAACTTTTACTATGGTCACCAGCCTCAGATCTGGTTGTGTACGAAGATAAACATACTTTTTTGCAGAATGGTACCCGGCTCCAATAGTTATGTTTGTAGTGTCATTTGAAAGGGCTTACCAAGACGAACAACATTTACTATGGCCACCAACCTCAGATCTGGTTGCGTTCGAAGATAAACATACTTTTTGTGTAACCTAAGTATCATACAGTATGGAAGGCAGACGCGCTCGGGGCAGGGCACCGACGAGATGGTCGGACGCGGTGAGGAAGACGGTGGGCGGGACTTTGCATCGTGCGGTCCACACAGCTTATGACCGCAGTCTGTGGAGGAACACTATCTGTGGTCGCGATCCTCATCAGTACGGGACCGAGGAAGAAGCAGAAGAAGTATCATACGTGTCTATCGTAAGGTACTTAGGTTATGCGAGGCAGGAAGGGTTTACTGCTCCAGCATCCTTCCTTAACTCTACAATTATTGATGGGGATAAATATTTTTATTTGAAGAACTACTACCCCCTTATTAATAAAAAGTTACACCTAAGAAGAACCTTGGATTAAAATGACATTTCCATACCAAATGACAATTTAAGCCAGAGTTCAACTAGGGTGTAACTTTTATTACTTTAAGAAGTAAGGTAAAGTAAGTAGGGTTTTATTATGGGTTGCTAAAGCGAAAAAACTCACAAGACCCAATAAGTCCACCCACAAGATGGACCGACGACCTCATAAAGGTAGCGGGAAGGCGCTGGATGCAGGCCGCCACCAACCGGCCATTGTGGAAATCATTGGGGGAGGCCTATGTTCAAATGGACGTCCTATGGCTAAAATGATCATGATGATGATGATGAAAGCGAATAAAGGGCTAATAGCTTGGGTAGTTCATCATAGGTATAATCCTTTCCTTTTCAATGCTTCTTTTAGTTATATTAATAGATTGTAGTCATAATACATACTCGTATACATGGATGATTGTGTTATACTTTCATTATAATACTTAGTGGAATTACTGCTTTCAAAACGTGAATTAGAACAGGCCCCATAGCAGACATTTTCCTACATCTAAAGGCCTTTTAAAATATATATTAGTTATGGCTATTGGAGCGGGTACCACTTTCCATACATTTGTGCCCATCATCCTTTAAAGACAGTAACATTTAAAATTCATGTCAAGGGTGTACAACCTAAGTCGTAGTCATTATCATCAGTGTTCTTCAGTGGTTTTTTCCTCTCGCTAGAGGGCGGTCGGCATCTCTTCTAGAGCAACGGTGCTATGAATACCCAAAATATTACCGGTGATTGATTTCCGATGTTTGATTATTTAAGAATGAAATGTTTTTTGGTTCTTAATAGTGAACATTTAGAAAAACGTATAACTTGAGTTAAATATGTTAAAAAATTAGTTAGAAAAAAAATTTGTTAAATATGTTAAAAAATTAGTTTTAATTTAATATGACATTTGTCGATATGTCCCAACACTAACATTTTTGTAACTCGAGATAACCTTGTCGAGACGTCTTTACTACTCTAGCTTGATTTTTATAATTTCGAATTACTACTTATTGGTGTAATTTAACGCTGCATTTACACGAAATTAACATTTTTATTGGAAGCACTGTCGTCGAAAATATTGTTTGTAGGTCAGACGTGAATTATTTCATGTCCGCCAATATTTAGCTCTCATTGATCGCTACTACAAAGTTATGTCGTTACTTTTGATGGCAGCTGTCATTCTAATCAAGCTATATTGGATAGACTATATAAAAACTACCAACGAAAATTGTTTTGAACGAGATCTAGTAAGTAGTTTTTTTTTAATACCTCGTAAATCGTAAACCGCTTATTACCGCGTAATCTTTCATACTAATAACTTAAATAAAAAATAATAATTTTAATTTCATAAATCAATGGTACGGAACCCTCGGTGCGCGAGTCCGACTCGCACTTGGCCGGTTTTTATAATTTAATGGGTTCCTAAGGGGCCGTCAGTAGATGAAGATTAGGGCATCTGGATCCAACCATTCAGGATCCAGATACCCTAATCTTCATCTTTTCAACACCGTATATTTTATGATCAGACCTAGATACAAGATTATCTAGACAATAAAAATCTCTATAATGTATACTCGAATCGAGAGTTTCACAAGCTTGCATTCAATTTCACTATTGTCATTTCGTTATTTGATCTACATTCTGCATCGACTCTAAGAATGTAAAGGTTGAACGATGGGTTGAAGTTTCTTCCTATTCGATGGTATTCTATTCGAATTATCTACTGTATTGCATTATCATAAAATAAAATCACCTTTTCTAATTAACTGTTTATTAAATTACATTATATTCATTCTTATACTTTATAAAATTACATACATTCATAAAAAAAACATGTTAAAAAAATTAAAAAGGTTGAGACACAAAAATAGTTCCTATACTTTTGATAATATCTTTAACTCGAGCATAAATGTTATCATTGAACACGTTTTCCACAACGTGTTGAGCACAAATTTCTGCATTACACTGACACACAGATTTGGTAGAGTTTTCAAACTGTTCCGCATCGTAAATTTCTATTCGAATCACTTTTGCTCCATGCGATACCGTTCGAATACTCGAATACAATTTCTTCTGTTGGTTAATGATGATATCACCATATCGTTGATTTTCATTTTCCATATTGTTTATTATTCTTTGCACACTCGTAGGACTCATCCTTCCAGATGCTGGTGGTGAGAGCGGTGTATATGATGGTGAATAAGACCAATTTTCGTGCTGAAACAAATAAGTATGATTAGACATTTTTTTTACAAGTGTAAGAAAAAAACATTTGTAAATAAATATTTTATAACTTACCGCCATTATTGCTAG
Source organism: Ostrinia nubilalis (assembly GCF_963855985.1). Lineage (NCBI taxonomy): Eukaryota > Metazoa > Arthropoda > Insecta > Lepidoptera > Crambidae > Ostrinia > Ostrinia nubilalis. The sequence continues at coordinate 5,228,979 of NC_087088.1, read as the reverse complement.
CAATTATTCGTTCGTTATGCTTTAGGTACTAAAAATACTAATTAATTCCACATCTCAGAACCCTTCCTTTATATTAAAAAGAGTGCTTACGAAATAGTTTAAACACCCGAGGTAATTGGTCTATATTACGTTATAAGCAGTTTTTAATAATAGACCTAACTTTACACTTTTCTATAAAGAATATTACGTTAGTAGTTTAGTGCTATGTAGAGCTTTTCTGTATTTGGTGCTGTCCAAATACGTACGCTGACGTCTGTTCAGTTGCTAGTCCATTAATGTTTGATCATGATACTAACTAATGTCTACGACTTTGCCCGGTATATTAAAATCTAATTTTTAGTTTACATGTTGAACATACTTCCGTATCCTACAATTATACGTAAATACGAAACTTTGTATGTATAAAAGTTTTGTTACTCTTTTATAAAAATAACTGAACGGGTTCTGATAAAACTTAACAGTTTTAAAATAACAATATAGGTTATTACCTAACGGTTTGTAGGTAAGTATAGATGTTTGTTAATCTCTCATACAAAAAAAATACTGAACAGATTATGATAAAACTTTACATTATTATTATTGTTTTATATATCAGAATAACCTAAAGGCTATAATTCAATACAATCAACAACATACGGTAACGATCTATGACAAACTGAATTTCATATGGGTAAAGCCGCGAGAAAAAAGCTAGTGCCTCTTAATCTTTTAGGATTAATCTATTTCCATACAAGTTTAATTTTGATCAGTAAATTTTTATAATGGTGTACAGACGTAAGAAACAAACTAACCCTTTGATATAATATTATAGACGACTAGCTTTTGCTTGCGACTTCATCCACATGCATCACACAAACTGTATGACTTACTCCAACCCCCTTCAAATGTTATTTTATTAAGATGAAAAGTAGCTCGATCCTTACCCAAGCTCTATTCCATCTATCTTTATACCAAATTTCATCAAAATCGGTTTAATGGTTTAGCGTAATTAACAGATAGAGTTACTTATGCATAAAATATGATCTATAGTGAATTAGTGATATTATAAATACGAAAGTTTGTATGTTTATATCAAGTTGTTAGGTACAATCATGCAGCAATCGTTGGATGGATTTGTATGTTTTTTATATACATAATATAGACTATGATCTGAACTAACACGTGTTGTTACTCTACGAATAATCGCGATCGAAACCACATGATGATAGTTAGTTTACCAATATACTTACTTATAGGAGAAGGTTAATAAATTAATAATGTAACCAAGTAAACATAGGGTGTAAGCATTGTTTAGATATTCTTCACTTGTCAACACTTTACATATTTAGAAAACTGCAGATTGCTACTTTTTAACATACGAACTTAACTAATAAGGAAAGGATCCACGTCACAAATCTTTTATTTAAATAGCTCAAGTGCTGAGCGAAAATCACACAGATCGATTGTTATCCTACGGGAAGCTAGTCATTCATTTGAAGATCCCTAGTACCAGCCAGCCTCAGAAGAACCTAAAGGTTTTCTCAATAATAAAAATGTAAGTACCAACTATTATTATCTACTCTGTATTGTTATTTTACTTACTGAATAGAATATACTTTTTAAAGCTGCTACACGACTCTTAGGTTCGATTCCTAGACTGAACATTCGTTTTCTGATCTATTCATGTTTTCTATTCTGATCTATTCATGTCTTCATTCATTTTGTATATTCAATTCATGCTATCAATTCTATTTATTGTCTTTATTCGTTTTCTCTATTCTAAGACTATGTCTTAATTAAATTTCTTTATTCGATTCATGTTCTCTATTCGTTTTTATTCTTTAATTAATTTTCTGAATTCCATTCATGTCCTCTGTTCCGCTCATATTATCTATTTATTGTTTTTTGTTCATTTTCTGTATTCAATGAATATTCTCTTATATTCGTATTAAACTGTTTTTTTAATTGTTTACAGGTCGAAATTGTTGACGAAGGATCTATTCCTCTCCAGTGACGACTCTGAAGTTGAGTCAAAACCTATGGAAAAGAAGTCTAATAAGCGCAGAAGCTCAAGCAAACCGAGAGAAGAGTCGAAGGTGAAAAAAACGAAGACAGCCATCACACCGTACACCCCACCACCTCGACTTACAGCGAACGATCTTCGCTGATTCGGTGAAGACAGCGATGAGGAACATCGGGTGAAACCGTCTACATCCAGCAAAAGCGGTAATATACCACCTCTACTTTCTTCTTTTACAAGAAGAGAATCAAGAGGGTTCTCCAAGCAAATAAGTGAGACAAAGGAGGGAAAGTATTATGTGGAATTAAAGATATATAACACGGAGGAGGTACAGAAAATAGCGCCAATGAATAGATGGCGATACGCCATCACAACTATTAAAATGAAACTTGATGAACATAAAGATTCATGGCATACTTTAAAGGAGTTCGTAAATCTAATAAAAAAGGACTTTAGGAATTGTCCAGTCTCATTGCTTGGGTCATACGAAAGTATCATATAATACCTACGTTATAATATTACATAGGTTACATTATTATTATATACTTACCTAAATAACTATGCTATTTACCTACTATAATGTAACCGAATAAGTTATGTGACAGATATTGTAATCTTTGTTCACTGTTTAATATAAAAATATTTTAATTTATAGAATTAGTGTCTTCAATAAATTATATCAGTATTATTATTTATTTTTTCTTTTCACAGTTACTGTTGCACACCTTTACGAGACAGCAAGAGCTCAAAATTCTATATACTGTGACAAATGCAAAGTTCTAGTACTGAAAAGACAATATCCATATCATATGAAAACGAATATACATAAAGCTAATTCTTTATTGAATACACAGATTGAAAATATTAATATTGTTGCAACTGCATTCAGAAACAGAATTGTTACATACAGATTAAATGTCGATCAGCAAGTCGAGTACCTCGGCTTAGAGGCGGTGCTGTATGACAACCAAGCACAATTAATAGATTTGATCAATTTATCGTTAAATAAACATGACTGCATTAAACTAAATTTTGAATTGTTTGCCTATTTTATGTTGCCAAAATCTGATGAAACACAATTAAAGTCGTTTAATACAAAATATATGATTGTATATAAGAATACTGATTTGAAAATGTTAATAACGAATATGATGAATACATTTAATGAAAAGTTAACCGAATTTCAACATTGTCAATCTGGGTGGACCTTTGTTTCGTTTAGTCATATAGAAATTAATATTAATAAATATTCTCCTATGAGAGGATACTGATAGCTTATAATATTTAATATACACAGACGATTTTTATCATGAGATGCATAATGATATTCAAATGTATGATACTAGCAATTTTGACATAGATAACCCTTTTCACATACCACAAGTTAACCCCAAAAATATCCAGATTATGGAAACATGAAATGGGTGGACGAGTTGATTACAGAATTTACTGGTTTACGTGCAAAGTTATATTTTATAAATAAATAGTGTTAAAACTCAAATAAAAAAGCGAAAGGCGTGTCTAAGTCAGTAACTAAAAATCTTGAATCTACTGAACTAAAAGTCTTTCAGACTAAAAAATGAAGTACTCAGAAGTAAAATGAATATGATAAAATCAATTAAGCATGTTTTATACTCTCAACAAGTAGATAAACAAGTTTTAGAGGGAAATGATGATAAAGTTCAAGTATTACAAGATCAGATTCATACCATACCATGGGGTCATTGTGATTCAATTCTTATGGATTAGTAACGATGTGAGAAAAGAATTGTATGAATAAATTAAGATTGTCAATGGAATAATAACCTGATTCATAAATAAATTTCCTATATTAATAGATATTGTAACTAAATTATATTATAATTGATTATTTAATTTTAAGAATTATTATATTTTGAATAAAATGTGATGAATAAATGATTAAATGAAATACCATTGGTGTTTTTTTAACCGTAATCTTTTGTTTTCTGTTCATAGTAAAAACCACTACACCATTGCGATCGATGTCAGTTCATTAAAATCTATCAAACAATACAGTCATATATCAAACCTGTTATGAAATTTCTTAAACAAAAAGAATCACTTAAATTAGAATGTATCGATCCTACATCAAAAAACGAGGTTAAACGTCATGGAAACTTACTACCAAACACTATACGCAGTATTGTCTGTGGTCCATCGAATTGTGGAAAAACTAACTTAGTTATCAGTTTATTGTTACACCAGAATGGACCACGTTTCCGTAACCTTTATGTATATTCAAAGTCTTTATATCAACCTAAATACTTATTTTTAGAAAAAGTATTGCAGAAGGTATCAGGCACATCTTATTACACGTATAATAATAATAGTGAAATTTTGAGTCCACACGAAGCTTCACCTAACTCAATTATAATATTTGACGATGTAGCTTGTGAAAATCAGAACAACATACGTGATTATTTCGCTATGGGTCGACATAAGAACATTGACTGTTTTTATATTAATCAAACTTATACTAAGATACCTAAGCAACTAGTAAGAGATAATGCAAACCTGATCATATTGTTTAAGCAAGATGATATAAATCTGAGACATATTTATGATGAACATGTAGGGTCTGATATGACATGGTCTCAGTTCCGTGAAATGTGCTCAACCGTATGGAGTAAACCTTTCAATTATGTTGTTATAAATAAAGACTGTGAACGAAATAAAGGCTGTTACAGAATGAAGTTTGATACATTTATACTAGTAGACTAAACCTTTTAAATAGCTGCTATGTCACAAAGCCATCAGTTTAATTTGATTAGTTGAACAGAGTAGAATCAAACAATGGAACGGGATCTCAAGAAACAAATTGTAAAATCTGCTACAGCTGTAAAAAGAAAGGTAGAAATGATAAAAGATGCAAGAAATACAAAAGATCTGGCTTTGAAAACAATATTTAAGCCTATCATTGATCCGCTTAATATGCTAACTAGAAAAACTAAAGAAAATAATAATTTAAATGAAGATCCAGAGCAAAATCGTCTTATAAAAAAAATTAAGTGCAGCGAAAGTGAGTCATCAATTACTTCAAGTGATGAATTTGAGGATCTTGTTAATAATGAAGAAAACTCTGATAACGATGTTTACACAACATCCAACAAAACCCTCACTACCTCGCTTTCTAAGGATGATTACGATGCGAATGATTTTTCGTTTAAATCACTTCAGTCATCACCAAGTATTCCAAATGATTCTTTATCATGGTCTATATCATCTGAAATACTAAAAGATGTACCCTATGGTGTTCGAAATGAACATGGGAAACTTATGCTTGGTACAACTCGCGTCTATGACGATGATGACATCCTAAAAATCGGGAATCACAGTTTAAAAAAAACTCCTGGCTTAAAAGAGTTATTGTTTAAAAAGTTGCCAAATTTAGATATCATAACAGAAGAGGACTTACACAATTATAAGTTAGTACTTATGGATACCAATGCACACAAACGTAATTACGATCCATCTAAACCTATAAATAGTAACAAAGGATTTAAATATATGAATGTGATCAAACCTTTGTTTAAGTTCTCGAGAAATACAAGCGGCGTAGAAAGTCGAAGTAAAGGTGAAGGAATTGATATTTTGAAAGAAGTTAAGAAGGATACTGATTTGGTTTATTGGGATGATCCAAATGAATTAGTGGAAAGGTTAAAATTACTACTCGGATCATGGGCAGCTGGTAACACTGGAGTACAAAATGAAATTTATGCAATAATAGAGGAATTGTATGAAGCTGGTATCATAAAAGATATGAAATATAAAAAGCTTCCAACAGGAGGTTTTGGCAGTACCATTACACTACAGAAGCCGAGCAGACGGTAATGAATATAGATAAATTCGGTCACCATGTTCATAAGCGTTTAAGACTATCTGAATTTACTAATATTCTTACTGACACATTAGTAAAGTCAGATACAGGTGATTTTGATTTAAAATCATCGAGATTAAAAGGACTATTAACTCCAGAAAAGGATAATGAAGCTGTAAATAAACAGTATGTGGATAAATGTGTCCAAGAACTTAAAAATGAATTGAAAATCATACAAAGTAATATAAAAAAATATCTTAATAATTTGGAAAAATCAACTACTAATAATTTGACTACATTTTATTACACAAAACAAGAAATTGATGTGATGATTGCTGCTAAATCTAACAAGAATGAGTAAACAAGATCTGGTAAACGAGCTTCATAAAGCAGTGAGAAGAAACTTCATCCGTCGACATACAATTATCAAAGGAATAGATGATTTATGGCAAGCTGACCTCATGGATTTTCAAAAATACTCAGCATTTAATAAAGGATATAAATATGTTCTAGTTGTAATTGATGCTTTGTCAAAATACGTATGGGTTAGACCATTGAAGTCTAAATCCAAACAAAATGTTACTAATGCAATGCATAGTATATTAATCGAATCGAGGCGAAAACCTAGAAATTTGCAAACCGATTTTGGTACTGAGTTTTATAACGATTCTTTCAAACAGTTAACTAAAAGTTATAACATAAATCATTATTCCACATACTCGATTAAAAAGGCAGCCATTGTGGAACGAGTAATAAGAACGATAAAATCTTATCTCTATAAACTATTTAGTTTATGTGGTCGATATCAATGGTTTAAAAATAATTTAGACACCGTTGTACAGCAATATAACAGCACTATACATCGCGTTACAAAATTTAAACCAATAGATGTCAACCATTCCAACGAGATTGTTGTTAGATCTAATATTATTAAAAATCAAAGGCCACAAACACGTCAACGATCAAATTTTCAAGTTGGTAACTTTGTTCGAATAAGTAAATTCAAAGGAGATTTTTATAAAGGTTATACGCCTAATTGGTCTACAGAAATTTTTCGTATTGTAAAAGTTAATCAAACAGTTCCTCAAACATATCAAATAGAAGACAAGCATAATCAAATTATTCTTGGTTCTTTTTATGGATATGAATTACAAAAAACTAAATTGACTGACCTTTACCTTATTGAGAAAGTTATAAGGAAGAAAGGAAACAAACTTTTTGTAAAATGGCTGGGTTTAAGTGATAAGGAAAACAGTTGGGTGGATAAAAGTGAAATTGTGGTGTAGTTATATAAATAACATAATTTTCACTCTTTAACTCACTTGATGATTATCGATGAAGGAAGGTAGTGGTATAATTGATACCTTGATAGATCATTTACCGTTTGAGTTACATTTACCTGGATATCAATATTGTGGTCCTGGAACTAAACTCGAGAAACGAATACTTAAAGGCGATCGAGGGATTAACAAATTGGATGAGGCTTGTATGCATCACGATATTGCTTACTCGAATAAAGATTCTAGTTCTCGACATAAGGCAGACTTAGAACTGTTAAATATGGCTAAAAGAAGGCTTAAATCAAAAGATACTGGAAAAGGAGAAAAAATTGCTTCATGGATAGTTAAAAATGCTATGAAAGCAAAAATCAAAGCAGGTCGAGGTATAACATCATTTAGGAAAGGGATACAGAAAATAAAATCAGAATTAAAAAGAAGTAAATGTAAAGATAACCATTCTGCTATAAAATATGCATATGCAGCTGCAAAGAAACTTTTTGTTAATAAAAAAGGAATACGTTTACCTCGATGTATTCCTCTTCCAAAAAGTGGAGGGTTTTTACCGCTTATTCCTATATTTGCGGGGCTATCGGCTTTAGGTTCTCTTGCTGGAGGAGCAGCTGGTATAGCAAAAGCTGTTAATGATTCTAAAGCTGCCCAAAAGAGTCTAAAGGAATCAGAAAGACATAACAGAATGATGGAAGCGATGGCTCTCGGTAAAGGGTTGTATATAAAACCACATAAAAATGGAGCAGGGCTATATCTGAATCCTTCAAAAAACTAATTATGCGGCTACCTAGACGTGCGCTCACCGATGTGGATATAATAGAACATGGAAGTAATATTCCATTCTTTCGTGGTGTATTCATGAGAGATACATTACCTGCAAAACCCAAGAAGATAGAATGTGCAATCATGAATTTGGATAGTAACAAAAATCCTGGTACACATTGGGTAGCCTTTGTAAAGCAAAATGATTATGTTGAATATTATGACAGTTTTGGTAATTTAAAACCACCGTTGGAATTAGTTCAATATTTGCGTAACTTACCTATAAAATATAATTATGTGCGACATCAAGCCTTTGGTACGATAAACTGTGGTCATTTGTGTCTGAAATTTTTAAGGAATTATTGGAAAAAGCATTTAAATAATGAAAATTATTAATAAAATTGTCAGTATAATAATGTCTTTCACTGTGTCTATAACGGGGACAGGAGCCTCATTAACAACCAATTATTCACCGACTTTAGAACTTCGAGGAGATTATGAATGTGGTCTTTTATATTTTTCAACCTTCAATTCTATTCCCAACATAGATGAAAGAAACAACAAGTTTTACTATGGTGAAAATGAAATCATTGAAATTCCAGAAGGATCTTACGAGCTTCAGGATATTTGTGATTATTTAAAAAATAACATCAAGAACACTGCATTACAACTAACTTGCAATAATAATACATTGAAAACAAATATCTATTGTTCTAAAGACATTCATTTCAATAAAAGTAAATCAATTGGTAAAATTTTAGGATTTGGAATGGAAACAATAAATGCAAATATAAGTACTGAATCACAGTATCCTGTAAGCATTCTATCAACGACTATTGTGCGGATCGAATGCGATGTAGTTAGTGGTTCATTTGTAAACGGGAAAGCTAGCCATATAATTTATGAATTCGTGCCTAATGTACCACCTGGTTATCGAATAATTGAAATACCTAAAAATTTAATTTATTTTCCTGTCAACCAAAGTTCTATAGTCGCTATTAATATAAGGCTCTTGGACGCTGAAAACAAAGAGATTAACTTAAGGGGTGAAGAAGTACAGCTGTATTTACATTTCAGAAAAAAATGATCAATTTCAATAAAAGCTCTTCTACATTGAGTACTTCAGTCAGTTCTAAAAGATCATTTCACAAAGACAGACCGCTTCAGCTAAAAAAGAAGCTAACCAAGACTAATAAAGAATTTCTAAAGTTAATTGGGTTGCTAAAATGAATATTTTAAATATATCTCAACAAACATCGTACGATAACAGCATTGAAAATTTTGAGTATCATTCATACAAACCATACGTGACAAGTTTTAACAAGAATGATGAAATACGAATACCTATCAACCAACAAGACTTGTACGTGTTACCTTCACTTAGTAATCTTTATATCGAAGGAAAAGTAATTGTGTATAACAGCACCACCAAAGAAAAAGTATCAAATGTACATTTCATAAATAATCCAGCTCTTTTTCTCTTCCAAGATATTAGATACGAACTAAATGGAGTAGAAATAGACAAAATTAGAAATGCAGGCATTACTACAACAATGAAATCTTACCTATCGTTAAATGACAATGAATCTAAATGTAGTCGAGTTTGGGGCTGGTCAACCATAGGAACAAACAATGCCAGCGGTGGATCATTTTCTGCGTCTATACCGTTAAATAGGATACTAGGATTTGCCGAAGACTATGAAAAAATTATTATTAACTGTAAACATGAGTTAGTGTTACTAAGAAGTAATACTAATCTTAATGCGGTGAAGTTAAATGCAGGTGAAGTTGTGGATGACATTATAATCAATAAAATTATATGGCGAGTTCCACACATAAAAGTTTCGGACCGTGAAAGGATTAACCTATTGAAACACTTGGAGAAAGATCGAGCTATTCCATTAGCGTTCCGTAATTGGGATCTGTATGAATATCCATTACTACCTAAAACACGTAAGCATACTTGGTCTATAAAAACTTCTTCGCAAATAGAGAAACCACGATTTGTTGTCATTGCCTTACAAACCAACCGTAAACATAATGTTGCATTGTCAACGGCAGAGTTTGATCATTGTCATGTGCATGATGTAAGAGTGTTTTTAAATTCATCATATTATCCGTATGAAGGACTAAATGTTAGTTTTTCAGAAGATAGGTTTTCTTTATTATACGATCAGTATGCAAGATTTCAACAGTCGTATTACGGACGTCGGTCAGAGCCGTTGTTAAGTTTGAAAGAATTTAGAGACATAGCTCCCTTAATTGTTATCGACTGTTCGAGACAACACGAAACGTTAAAAGGTTCAATCGACGTGAGAGTTGAAATCGAAACAGACCAAGAAATACCAGATCAGACATCTGCTTATTGTTTGATTTTAAACGATTGTATATTCGAATACAAACCTTTGAGTAATATCGTTAAGAAAATATCATGAATAGCAATATAGTCGTCGATCTGCAAGGATTTAAAAATAATAGAAATGAATTTATAATAAAAGAATTTGCTATAGCTACTCAAGAGCATACCCATCTATTTTTAGTCAAGCCTCCATACCCATTCTGTTCATTAACTGTTGAAGAGAAAAGACAAGTTTGCTGGATTGAAAAGAACAGAGGCTATCGGTGGAACGAAGGACATATTGACTATAGAGAGTTTCAAAGAATTATCGTACCTTATTTAAAAGGTAAACATATTCTTGTGAAAGGAGATGAAAAGATTAAATGGGTGCATAATTTATGTGATCAAAATAGTGTAATGGACGTAACTTATCTAGGTGCTCCTAGTTTTAATACTCTTTACAATCTTTATTGTTTAGATAATCCTAAATTATTTAACTGTGTTAATCATGAAAAAATATGTGCATTAAAAAATGTAATATGTATAAAGAAATGGTGCGATGAAAAAAATGTAGCAATATGATTGTACTGTACTTATTATTAGTCTAATGTTACTTTAATTATTGTGTAAATAATGAGACCTAATTACTGTTTTATGAATATTTTAAATGATAAATAAATGTGCTTAATCAATAATAAACTGTTTCATTTTAGCTAAATCTAAATTATTTAATTAAAAAAAGTTTAATGTATTCAATTTTATTAAGAACTTAACTAAACACAAACCTCTTATTTAAGCTGAATTGTATTACTATTAACAAATACCCAGATATTATATCTTATTAATCAGTTTCATATACGTAATAAAAGTCTGAAGGTTTAGATATGATTTTATGATTTTTTTTACACATTTACAGTTAAACGGATATAGTCCAGTCAATAAAGCATTATAGATGGAAAACTATAGAACACAATTTCTGACTTCAGGACTCTATTTAGACTAGTTAGGAGGTGAACATAGCAAAAGTCCCCGTCCTTAGCCCTTAAGCCCGCGGGGAGAGGGGGGTTTAAAGGTGCCACTTTTCGGTTTTTCGCTTAATCCTCGGAAACTATGCGTCCTAGTGACATGACTACTATGAACCAAAAAAAGCATATTCAATTTGCTACAGGTGAGATAGTCAACTTTTTTGATAAATTGTATAGTTTTCGCGGCATCTGCTCTAGAAGGTCTGTAATGTTGAAAATTTTATTTTTGTCTTACATGTTCCCATCAGGAGAAAATCGACTAAATCAACATTGAGCAATCATTCTAGACATGCGGGAGCATGTTAAGCCTAGTTCCAGGGAGGGGACTGCACCGTGCGTATATTTAGACGAACCACTTTGAGCCACAATTGACTCCTCATCACTCAAAAACTACTGTGCATTAACACTTCAAATTTGGCTCATGTGTTGAGACTTGCAAGATATACATCAGCTTCAAATTTCATAAATATGCCTCAAACGGTTCTTTAGGTATTGACGTCCAAAAATCTACATGTCTGACCTATATACCAAATTCTAACCACTTCCAGATGACCTCGACGGTTCAAATTTGGCATCCAGAAAGGTAGTTATGTAAATACAAAGGAACAAATAAAAAACCAGTAAATTTTAACATTTCACAGGTGATAGATAGATTTTAGTGTTCTAAATGTCGATTTTTGAACGTCAATACCTAAATAACCGTTTGAGGTATATTTATGAAATTTAAAGCTGATGTATATCTTGCAAGTCTCAATACATGAGCCAAATTTGAAGAGTTAATGCACAGTAGTTTTTGAATGATGAGGAGTCAAAAGTGGCTCCAATTGGTTCGTATAAATATACGCACGATGCAGTCCCCTCCCTGGAACTAGGCTTAACATGCTCCCGCATGTCTATAGTATTTGCTCAATGTTGATTTAGTCGATTTTCTCCTGATAGGAACATGTAAGACAAGAATTAAATTTCCAATTTTACAGACCTTCTAGAGCAGATGCCGCAAAAACTATACAAGATATAGAAAAACTTGACGGTCTCGCCTGTAGCAAATTGAATAAGCTTTTTTTGGTTCATAGTAGTCATGTCACTAGGACGCATAGTTTCCGAGGATTAAGCGAAAAACCGAAAAGTGGTACCTTTAAACCCCCCTCTCCCTGCCGGCTCAAGGACTAAGGGCGGGGACTTTTGCTATGTTCACCACCTAACTAGGCTAAATAAAGTCCCGAGGTCAGAAATTGTGTTCCACGGATTTCTCTCTACACCGTCGTTAAGGCATTCATTGACTGGACTAATAGTTAGTTATATGGATGAAATTTCATAAATATAGAAAATAGTCTAAAACAACACATAGGGTATTTTAACAACATTTAGCTGACTCAATTACGTTAGAACGGGTGAACGGATATGAATAAAAATTGAATGAATTGAATTGAATTGAATTGTTGTACATATGAAACTTTGAATGTTTAGTTTTTTATTATTATATTTTTTTTTTTACTTTAATCGTATCAGAATAGCTGAACACATAAAGATGAAATTTCACTAGCTCTCGCTTCGCTAGAGTTGCGTGCCATAGAGGCTCTCCTACTTATCGTAGATGAATTCTTTTAGCAAGTGATCAAGTCTCACAAATGAATGCAAGCTAGTCAAAACTCATGATTCAAGTATACATTTAAAGAGATTTTAATTTTCTAATCTAGTCTGATCATAAAATATATGCTATTGTAGTCTGATCATAAAATAAGTATATGCTGTTGAAAAGATGAGGATTAGGGTATCTGGATCCTGATATGAAATTTCACTAGCTCTCGCTTCGCTAGAGTTGCGCGCCATAGAAGCTCTCCTACTTATCGTAGATGAATTCTGTAGCAAGTGATCAAGTCTCACAATGAATGCAAGCTCGTCAAACTCATGATTCAAGTATACATTAAAGAGATTTTAATTTTCTGATCTAGTCTGATCATAAAATATATGCTGTTGTAGTCTGATCATAAAATAAGTAAATGCTGTTGAAAAGATGAAGATTAGGGTATCTGGATCCTGAATGGTTGGATCCAGATACCCTAATCTTCATCTACTACTGCCGTCCATATATTACGTCATTCTAAATTAGGGGGGGGGGTTGGTCTGCGGATGACGGTAAATGATAGATAGGGGGGGGGGGGGGGTGTTTCGAAATTGACGTCATTCTTATTTATTTATTTATAGTTTATTGTTCACGTACAAAAAGATTATTTCTAAAAAGAAATTTCTTCCAGCACACCTAGTAAGTGAGACTGCAAATGTGAGAGGCGGCTAAGGCACGTACAATACTAAAATAACTCATAATAAACATACATAATGCAACATAAAATCGGAAAAAATCGATGACGTAATTTATGGACGGCCCCTAAGTAGTATTAGCCCAGGGCCCCCTAAACTCACGGTCCGGCCCTGAATCTACATGTTTTTAGCCCGCAAAATCACCCGCATGAATTTCGATCAGTCACAGAAAAATTACTTGGGTTACTAAAAAAAATGAAACATTATTCAGAATTAGTTCTGTAGTTCCAAAAACTACATCCTACAATAAACTTACAAACTTACTTCTCTTTATTAGAATAGTTTAGATCACTGAAATCTGTTTTATTTGGCGAGTGTACATGGTGCGCTTCCGCCGAATGATACGATTTAGTAAACAAACACAGGGCCACGATTATATTCGTATAGACATGTCATTATCGAGCCGATCCATCACAGCGTAATCATTAAAAATAAGTCACCACAGAGCTAGAGATTAGTAGAATACAGCCACGGGTGTTTTGTTGACAGAGGATTAGTGAATGAAGTAAATAAGTATAATATTATCTACCTGATAACATACTTATATTTTTTTAAATAAGTATGTTTTGTTAGCAGTTTTTAGACAAGCATTTCTTATACCAGCTTTTTGTGTGATGATCTTTTAGTTCTCCTATTTATTAGCGGTTATAAATACAGGATGATTTTGTTATCAGTATCCCCATTTTTTTAATAAGTTCTATAGAACGTAAATCGATTAAGTTACTGATTCTGAGTCGCTCCTAATTTGGATACTGATAACAATATCACCCTGTATAAATATAATAAGATGAAGAGAGATAATTCACAGTAACTTTAATTCGAATGGTAAATAAGTAAGCCGCCTATCAATATACCTAATAAGTATGTACATGATTTACAGGAGAAATGCTTAGATAATAATTTCAATTAAAATTCCTAGATTCCAAGATCATTTCCATAATTTAACATGAAGATGAAAACACCATAACAAATCAAGAAATTATGTTCAATTTATTGAATCTCCAATTAAAATAATACCTCAGTATAAAATAATCTTCATGAAGGAGTGTACTGATAACGGAGGAACAAGTAAAGTAATAAATATTTTATTGAAATTGCCGATCGACTCGTTACATTAATTTTCTCTGACATGTCGATAGATTGATACGAATATTAGACATGAACAAGATGGCTTCCACGGCGGCAATTTTCTGAGGGGCCTTATTCAAATAAGTAGCTGCTCGTATCGCCACAGACAACAACTGGTTTGATGGATAGCTTGGGACTTTTAATCATCCCTACACCCACTTTACATAGCCTTATCTACGTCCTTGCTAGCACACAAATATGGCTCTTGTTACCTACAAAAATTAGGATGAAATCACCCTGATGTAACTTTTCAGTTTGGACTTACTTTTCCACATTTCAAAACAGTGTTTAATATGAGTTCCGCTGTCAAATAAATGGCTGGTATCATTTTAGTCCGGGCTAACATCGGTTCCCTGTTTTCCGGAGATAAAATTTTTGATGACTGTTGTAAGTGCAGTCATGACGTAATTGTGACGATGACGAAATGGACGAAATTCTTTAATAACGCAATATAAACATATTATATTACTAAATTATCATTATGCTTTTCATACCTAGTTAGTTTAAATAACGTTTTTCTAACATAATATTTCTACTACAGCAAGGCATACCTACATCGAAGGAAGGCTTTTAAAAAAGATAAGAAGTCTCTAGATTGGTTCTTAATGTACATTTGTCGTTAGTCGGCCGTTTGGTGTAGTGGTTCAGAACGGACTACTATGCCGAGAGGTCCCGGGTTCGATTCCCGGCCGGGCAGAAATTGAAATGATGAATTTTAATTTCTGTGACGGGTCTGGGTGTGACTATGTATAATATGAAATTGTCCAAAGATTATTTATTTATTTATTTATTTGAGTACTAATACAATAAACGAAATTCGCTTCAATGATAATTGTGTAAGCATCATCGTACTCGTTCTATCATTAATAACGGAGGATCTATCTTGATAAATAGCTTGCATAGACAATGCTTTTCCACGTTGCTACCGTGCGTTATACAGCGGCGCGCGACAACCAGGACTCCATTAAGTTTCTTTGTTGCACCACTCAATGGATGATTAATGGCTCCTACGAAACATTTTCATCCGTGGGAATGCGTCGAATCGAATACAATGCGAGTAGGAGTGTGTCCATATTGCCACATATTGGGCCGCTAAACACGCATACTGGCAGCTTTGCGCTATTACTATAGTTTTTAATTGTTTTACTTTCTCCAGTTTTATTATATTTTACCGGCCAGCTAGTTCCATTTACCTATCATGAAGGTTTTTGTGATGTGACAGTCTATTTCATAACAGACGATGCATTAGTGGTCGTCAAGTTCGTTCGTATCAGCCAAATTACGACCACTACTGAACAAAAGTAGGATAGGCCTGATTATTAGTAGTGTTAGTAAGTAGAGTCATTTCTTTATAATTAAAAAAAAACAAAAGTTCTAAGCTTTTGTTGTTATCGTTGGAGCAATTTCCATTCTTAGACTCTACTAGCTCCATCAATAGCCCGTTCAAGTTGAAATGTACCTACTTTTTCTTTCAATTGCTGCATAAGTTCTTGGGCTATCTCTTTTCTTTGATAGAGTTTGAAAAGCAAAAAAAAATATATTTTAAAAAAGTAAAGTTACTTATCTAAAATCGTCAATGTAGATGCAACTTTACTATCGATACCCCATCGATATTTTCCACGGGAGGCGAAAAATGTGTTGTTTACCCGCGCTCGATTAAGCATGGAGGATGGGGTTTTGAAAAATCGTACTACGCCCTATAGATCCGCAGCGCGTGCCGTAGCCGGAACATTTTTACGCACGATTATCAACCATAACTGGAACACAATAAAGTGTATAATTAATTTAAGTGACCGAGATGCTCTCCGAAGCGTGGTTAGAACGTTGTTTTATTGGAAACGGAATTATTTATGTTGAGTATTTCTTTGGTGTGCCACGTCGATTCAATATCGTGGGACCCACGGAAGCACTGATGGTCGTTAATCACACAAATGTTCCCGCTTCTCTTGCATTGTGGCACAGTAAAGCGATTTGGTTGCCTTTAAGCTTAGATAATTAAATCAATACAGGAGTAGAACTGACAAACATATTTGATATTAATACCACATAAAAAAAATCGATTGAAAACACGCGAGAAAAAAAATTGAAGCAGTTTTTAGGCCAAAACAAAAATATCAATAAAAAAAAGTCAAATGCGCAAACTTGTATTCTCAAAATTATATTACAACGTGTTTATACATAAGGCTGCGAAATCATCAGTGCGCAAGTCTAACATTTATTTGGCCGGTTTTTAATTTAGCCTAATCTAGAACCAGTTTTATTGAGTATTTTTATATCTCAAGAATACGACTAGTAACGTTCCGCCTGCATTGAAGGAAACTACTTGATTAAAACATGTATCTGTCGTGCTCTTTTGTTGTGCTGTGTATTTTGAATTTTTACAAAGTTTTAACTGAAGATCCCGAGATGTGTAAAGCAATAGGGGGTCAGAACGGTACCTGCGTCCCTCTGCCTTCATGTCCCCAATACGTGCAACTGCTGAAGGACTCAAATACCACCCAATTAGGGCTGAATATCGTCAAGGAGTATAAATGCGGTTTTGAAGGGAGGAACGTTAAAATATGCTGCCCATATACAATTGGTAGCAACCAGAGTGACCAGCACAAAAGTTTTAAAACAGATGATGATGATTTTGTTGACGAATTCCCCTCGGTCTGCGGTACAACCGACACTATACGTATTAGTTGCAAACATGAATTGGGAACATTTCTTAACGCAAAGCCTGCGTACAAAGGCATTTCTCGCTGGATGGCTCTGCTGGGATACAGAAATGGCATGCAATGTGGAGGCTCCATCATAACCCAACGACATGTCCTCACTGCTGGACATTGCATCACGAACTCCTTGTACGTAGTGCGTCTTGGCGTGATAAATTTGAAAGAAATAACTGATTTCGTCAAAGATCCACAATCTAGGGACTATCCAATAAAAAGGACTATACTTCACGAGAGATATTTGAAGGGATTTTCAAACACCCTCAATGACATTGGATTGGTTGTGTTAGCAGTAGACGTTGAATTTACAGAAAACATAAGTCCGGTGTGTTTGCCACTACCTAGTTACTACAGAAGGGATATAGAAGATGTAACTCATGGAACTGCAACAGGTTGGGGAGAGACTGAGAGTGGAAAGCTGTCATCCCAGCTCCTATATTCGAAGTTAAAGCTGTACGATAATGAAGAGTGTAGAAAAATATATGAGCCCTATTATACAATAGACAGGCGGGTGTTGTGTGCAGGAGAGCATGAAACTGATGCGTGTCACGGTGACAGCGGAGGACCTCTGGTGTGGCTGCACTGTGTAGGACCGAACGCTGACGATAAAGATCCAACTGTGAGCTATGAAGGCTACGACACCTATTTTCAAATGGGAATTGTCTCAAGCGGCTTTGCATGTGAAAATAGCGCTTTCAGAGGCATATATGTTAACGTTACATATTACTTGCCGTGGATCGAAGAAAAGGTGTTGGGGAAAACTACAATAAAGGTATAAGATTTGTATTATCTGCTAGAATACAACATAAAAGGTACTAGTATTTGGTTGTATTTATTTAATTAAGATAAAATCCAAATAAAATAATTGCATGTAGGTTTCTTTTTTCTTTTTTCGGGTTATTCCGTATTCGACCCATGACAACTCAACCCATTTCTTCACTCATCCCAAATTAGTATTCCTAGGTCAACCCATTACGTAATTTCGTTATTCTACCCAAATGCATTCCTTACTCAACCCAAAGTAAATATACCAAAAATAAGTATGGATAGCATAACAACGTTTACTGTTTTTTCAGAAATTTAATAATGATAAATACATACTAGTATGTATATTGATTTATAATTAAATAAAAAAAATAAAAAACACCACCTACATGAAAAAAATATAGATATGAATTTATGTTGATTAACTAAAATATATCAAAGATTTTATTTTATTTTAAGATAAATACATAAACAAATTAAGAGGCTGAAACCTTTTACCGCGGGATTAGCTGTCCACATGAATACTTTTATTATTTTTCTTTTGTCATCTCATACCGCTTGAAAAAAAAGATGAAATACATTGTATTATTTAAAATATTTTTACATTCATGAACAAGTGTCTAGGGAAAAAATTATACGCCATCGCTTGGCTATACTGATTTAATAAAAAATCACAGTCGTTTGATTTATAGTAGATTTATAGTGGATTTATAGTAGATTCTAATTAGTCATTATTTGATTTGTGTCCTTTTGTGAAAAACGTTTTTCAAATATATTATTGTATCAGAATTCCTGCAGTTTTATTTAATAGAACGATCTTAAAACAAAATTTAACTGAGCTTAAACTAAAAAATATTTTTTTATTCTGACCGTACATAAAAATCTTATATTTTTTAAGTGGTTTTAAAATGGGTTGAGCTAGGAATGTTTTTGGAGTGAATAAGGAACATAAAATTAAAAATTTGTTGTGGGTAGAGTAGAGGTAAGAAACGAAATTGGGTTGAGTAAGGAAAAAATAATGAGTGGGTTGAGTTGTCGTGGGTCGAATACGGAATAACTCCTTTCATAATTAGACCTTAGCGTATAGTTTGAGATCGCAACGTATGTAAGTAAAATCAAATTAAATTTATTTATTGCAAGATTCCATATCGTGATGACTAGGTTAGCACCTTTTACAATTACATAGGTATTAGGCGCCATAGTCAATTTCTTTAATATGCTTGTTTGTTGTAATTACTAAAATAAAAATAAAATAAATTAAATTAAGTCTAGCTATGTGCCCTCTCTATTTTTCCTCTACAAACCATTCTTACTATAAAGTATTTTCAATATTCTTATTATGGCTGAATCCTCTGCAAGAATACATTCCACATAAGGTAGAGAATGTGGAAACGATTAATATCTCTTATGAAGCAAGTCATGCCACCTCATGCAAAGATATTGCCGAAGTTGACGAGCAATAACTACAGTATGATTATAATCAGTAAGCCCACTCCACCGACTTATGTACTTGAACGAAGAACTCAGTTTTTTTATTTATTCATGGAGATGTTACGGTCAAAGTGATAAATGTGAAAATTATGAATAATCGCCGGTTATTATGAATAATTACCGCATGATTTGGTAAATGTGATTAATATGAGGTCATTTATGTGTGTATAAAACTAAATAGGCGGCTTAGGGGTGGCCCAAGGGCCACCCCCGCCGCACCTTAACCTATTTTTCAATTTAAATCAAAACATTATGTTATAGGCATCATGGAAAAGTAATATTATGCAAAAAACATTCCAAACTTATTATGCCAAATTATATTAATATATGATATCAAAACGTTCAAAAGTTTGGCTGTACAGGAGCATGTACACAAGATGTTGTTCTCTTTTATGAAATTTGTTAGTACTAAGGTGGAATTATTAAATAATCACTGTTAAATGTGATTAATTTATCACTTTTACCGCGACTGTCGGTAATTATTCATAATAACCGGTTATTATTAATAATTTTCAATTTATCACATTAACCGTAACAGAGATATTAAACAGATATAGACAGAAATTGGTCTATGTTTAGGAATGTAATGCCAATTACGACGAGCATTAACTCGTACAGAATTAAAGTCAGTAAGCTCATTCCACTCGTTTCTTGTGTAGGTGCCTTCAGTCGAATGACGTCCACTGCTGGACAAAGGCCTCCTCCAATGTTTTCCTCAATGAACGGTCCTGCGCTGCCCGCATCCAGGCTCTTCCCGCGACCTTCACCAGATCGTCGTTCCACCTAGTAGGAGGCCTGCCCACGCTACGTCTTCCAGCCCGTGGTCGCCACTCGAGAACTTTTCTGCCCCAACGGCCATCGTCTCTATGTGCTTGTAATATATGATGAACAAGAAATGACCAAAACAACAACAAAAATAATGTCTTAATAAAAACACATCGAAGTTTAATACGAGCCTATAGATAGAACATTGCTTTTATATTGTATTCACTACTCACTTGTAATACTTTATAATTTCTCACTCTTATCAGTTTACTCTAACTAAAACCAGATTTATATGACATCAAAAATTATAAATGGGCCTACTTTCTGAAACTCCTTTATACTTAACCCTCCCCATACTTAACGTTTTAACAAAGATGTCCCCGGGACATTTGCATACAATGCCCGCATCTCGCTTGTTACACTAGTTAACATAAACTAAATGAAAATATTCCGGAGGGAAACCAAATGTAACTCTTTGGTTAATATCTGCATAACAAGAATCTATGACTGTGTTTGACCCTAGCTTATGCCTAAGCGTAAAAAAGGCCAACGACAGATAACTATAATAATGTACTTGATAATAATACTAGTATTATTTTAACAGTTGCAACACAATATTAAATAGGTAAATCAACACTGTGCCAACAGGCCTCCTAAGAGTATGCATAATGCATATTCTGCAGAATTTTTGGAGATGCAAAGAGATTTTTTTTAAATGCTATGTATGTTACTTATAGTACATTTTCAATAACTATTTTCTAGATGCAGAAGATATTTTTTGAAATTCATGCCATTTCTCTAAAGTTCTTTGAAAACAAAAAGCCAGCATGTTAACCCTAACGAGCGAAGTTTATTTCTTCACGGCCCTAAAGAGTGCAGGGTCTAAACTACCAGGGCTGCGGGTCTACTCTTGATAGCGATTTCCGTGTGTTCCATTCTCCTTGTCACTGTCGCACATACCAGAATCCCGGCATGAGTGAAGAAGACGGATAGAGTCGACTGAGGACATCATTGACGGAGTCCTCTGAAATGGGATTCGTTTTATAACAAATTAACGGTTAAAGCGGCCTAAAAATTCGACGGTTGCCCCGCTGCCGCACGATAATCTTTGACGGAATGCCGCTTTTCATTTCGGGACATTGGCTTCAGTTTTGGGGATCGCTCGTATTCAGATACTAATCAAAATTAACTATAAGCAAAATTCGCGAAGATAAGTAGGTACATAGTTGGTAAAAACCTAGGAAACATTAGGAAGATATAAATTTTGGACATACATATTTTGTAAGTATTTCTTAGGCATCAGCATCTCTTAGGCTGAAGTGACAAAATGCTAAGATGATTTACTGGAAGAAGAAACAACAAAATACATAGATTTGTCGAGTTTTCAGAGTAGAAAAGGTAGGTAGGTGTACATACCAATATAATGAATTAGAAACAAACAACCATGATCCAATGAAAAAGCACTTAGTTATTGGTGTTATCATTTTACCTCTCGATAACAATTTCCAACTAGCCAATAAAACAGACCGCAATCTAGAACTCTCCAATCAGCCCGAGAATAAATCCGTTTCCCATTCACAAATCACTGTAGCGCCTTCGGTCTCAATTAATCCAGTAAAATTGATTGTAAGGGAACGTGTTAATCGCTCCATTTCTCACTGTCAGGGCCTTGTAATCCACGCAAGTAGGTCTGCCGCTGTTAGTGATCGACAAAAAAGCAAAGTCTCAATTAATCAAGATGGCTGACTGTCAGCTACTGAGTTACGTTGCTGAAATATGGAATCTTAGATCAATAAAGCCATGGAAATCTAAAAGATTAATAAGTGGAAATGGCAAAAGAAGAAGCTGGAAACTTTGGTAGAAAAGTAGAAATGGATTGAACCACTTAATTAATATGACTCGTGATTCACCAGTACGTGAATCAATATTCATCAAAACTCGAAACTTATAGGAAATAAACATCTGATGACATTTTTGAGCAATTGAAAATTGAAACAATATATTCGGAAGGCAGCACCTCTAGTAAAGGGATACGTTTCATTCCCTGTAACATTATTTCCCCAACTAGTATCAACTCAAGTTGGAACTGTTGGAAGTCCCACAATACGAACGGACACAGCTAGCCAGAATCCGTGGTAGCTGCGTGATGGCAATCATTACAACTTCCACCGATACAACTTAAACGGATCAACTTGATCCTGCAGATTTCTGCACTGAACAGTCATTTAACCAAAGAGTGGTTTTAGTACAAAATACTGAACAAATTTACAAAATTTACTCTTACCGTCAGAGTATTTGGCTAATGGCTATTTGCTAATGGCCGTACTTTTGATAGGTCTTTCAACTACATGATCTAAAGAATAAAATAACTTCCCAATCTCCACTGGTTGGATTCAACTAGATTGGCAGTAAAATGCAATAGTTAAGTAGTTCTACGAGTTTAAAATTACATCATGTTCATTTTTCAGTGCTTACTTATTATAAGTCATCTGATATCAAATATAGGTACATTTAAAACTTTTTGCTACCCAACCCAATAAAGTGCAAAATTTTATGGTCCAAAATCTACATATAGATTTTCTATTCTCCCCGCTATAACTCTTGCAAAGTTTTAAGACCTCGAAACCTCAATTGTAACCAATTCAGATAGAAGCTTTGTGGATCAGCTAATCTCGAGTTCGGGCAGCCGCTTACGCAAATGTCGTTCATGACCCCTTCACGCCTTTAAACGACCAGATAAAGTGACCTTCCTCACCCCCCTCGATCCTCAAATCAGAGGCAACAAAGGAGTAAGAGGATTACATTTCAGGGGTCTTTCACCGCCGGTTCGGTTGTGATATGTGAGTAGAAAGGCTTTGGGACGCGATCCTCCGTGATTGCGTTTCGTTCCATTTCCGAAGCTGGGGCGATTGGTCGCCCTAGATTGTCGTGCATTTGTTTTCATTTGCGTTTTGTTATTTGTTTTACATAGGTTTTTTGTTATTTTTACTTCTTTGCAAATAAGTGATACATTGTTGTCACTAAACAGTACTAATTACAGTTAGAAAGAAAAGAAAGTTGGATTTTATTCAAATTGTATAATTTCATTTTGATTTTCATCTGACATGTTGAAATAATGCAAGAATGCATTTAGTACTCGTTCAAGATCTAGTATGTAGTTTACTGGTGTAAAATTTTTATTGATAAAAACAATTTATCAAAACATACGTCAATTTTACAACTATACAAACCATAGATTAAAAAAAACCTAATTAATTGTACCGGACCGTTTCTTAATTTGTATTTGTGAATATAGTATCGCTCTTGTTTTCTGCATGGCAAATTACACAGCGACAGTAAGATAGGACATGCATATTGGCATAAATAATGGAATCCATTTCGCTAAAGTTGATACAATCTCCATTCATATCACATTAAGCAAACCGACCCAAGAAAATAGTTCACCAACTTCCAAATTACAAATTCCAAGGGACCATTAGGACGAATTAATCAAAAGGAAGCCCTCGCCAAATCTAAGACACACCCTTCGGACCCTTAAATTGTATTGTCAAACCAACACATGGTCGTTAGAGAAATAGCTATTTTGACATTCGAATGTAGAGCTGCCCACTTCGATAAAACATGTTCTCCTAAAGCCACAGTATAAATATTACGATTCCAGCTGTCAGCTGAAAATTCCAGAAGCTTAGATCCAGCTACGGAGGTTTATTTACTCTGTGTCAGTTGTTGTACTGTCTCGCAAAATACGCTAGGGTGTGTGCCTAAAATGGGTCGCTACTATCACGTAATTAAGTGCCCGATCCTGATGTTCACCGGACCGTGAGGGGACACCGGACCTGAATAGTTGAGGAATTAAACTAAGCAATTTTGCAGCCAACCTAAATTGAACTTTAAGTCTCCTAAATAAGTTTTAATGTCAATAAGCAAGGAGGAGGTGGAACTGAGTGTGCTAGGCAATTGGGGTAATGCGCGTTAGGTATAAATTACAAGTTTTCTTTGGAGGCTGCAAATTAAGTACGGATGAAGGCTGTTAGTAGTTAGTATCCGGTTTTATAGCTGCTGAACCCACTTTAGGGTTACGGGAATGGCTTTTAGCGAGTTTTCAAAGTAATCCTAAGCTGAGTTAAATTGAGCATTATCTTAATTTTGCATTTTAATTTAATAAACGGCCAAGGTTTTCGACCTCTTTAAATATTTTGTTACATAGTTTCGTTATTTATTCATCTTTGTCGTTATACGTTTTGTCATTGAAATGGCCATAAATATTAGTGTGTGGAACACGTAGCCAATGGACAATAATTTCAACGGAGTCACTTGCGATCGATAAGGAATCCAAATGTGAAAATCGAATATTTCGGACGCGTCAACCTCTTCACGTGTGGTGAAAGCAAATTAAGCTCCATCCATCCATTCACATTTTTACTTAATTATTCTATGACAATACTGGCTGCACAAAGTTACAATTGTACAATTAACTATCTACTTACTACTACTTATCGCCAACAAACTATGTATATAAACACATTTAGGACAATTAATAGATTGCGAATTTTAATAATTCCATACCAGGATAAATCATTAGACATGTTTCAAAGTTTTTTACTATTATAATGCATGTTCATCCCAATGCGTCTTTTCAAACCATTAGTTCAACCTATTGATATTCCGAGCACTCAAACTACATGTAAACAAACCACGTCTTAGGTTTTACGCTACGTGGCTGAAATCCTGCTTCTCCCAAGAAATGTGGACTTTAAAGTATTTTATATTGTACACGCGTAGAATGCCCAAGCAACCAATTAAGTTCTCCACCACTATTCTAAGAATTGTCGATGAAGTATACCTACATTCCTAGAAGATGGGATTTGTATCAATTTAATTCTTTAAAAAAATTATTTCAAGCTATTTTCGTCAAAAGATAAAAAAAACTAGGTCAATACAAACTGATTAAGAATTAAATTAAACAAAATTATAATTTTAGTCGAATCATAACTTGGTAATGAGCCATTATTATGATACTTATTGCTTACTTTAAAGCTGCACAATAATACATCCTGAATGATAATGCCATTATTAATAATTCTGCAAAAGAAAACATTCTCATTATAATGACAGATCTTTATAGAGTTTATAGCCCAATAATGCCTTATAGGCTCTGCAAAATTTGATGACAGAGCCAAATTATAATGTTAATGAGAAATCTTACTTCTTTAAAGAAGTCATAATTTAAGTTTATCGATGAGGTCAGTAACCAGCTGTTAAACTAATCTGATAATAATAACTTATTTACATGAACATCACTTAATTAGCTGCTCCAAAGATAACGCCTTTTACGGGGTTTCGCAAGGTAGTATTTTATTCCTTCTGTTATTCGTCATCAATTTTGATAACCTTGTCTTTTGAATTAACATAAAGATCTTCAGATTTATTCAAGTTTCGCACCTGACGGCTTGAAACTTCTTACTCAGTCACCTTAAATTTTCTAAAGTAACTTTATAAGCCTACGCACCCTTCAATATCTGATGTTAACTTGTACAATGACTTATTTGACTAACAAAAAGCATCGAACCCGATTATCCTAAGGGCGAGTGGCTCTCTGCATTATGTATGAGACGCTTCCGCCCGATGC
The DNA here is from genome assembly GCF_963855985.1 of Ostrinia nubilalis. Lineage (NCBI taxonomy): Eukaryota > Metazoa > Arthropoda > Insecta > Lepidoptera > Crambidae > Ostrinia > Ostrinia nubilalis. The sequence continues at coordinate 5,202,917 of NC_087088.1, read as the reverse complement.
TGTCCCTTGACGACTGGACTGCTCATATTTGCGTATCATTGCTTAAATCCTCTTAAACTTCAACCCTCTGATCATGATATTAAACTTCAATCTCGACTGGAGCGTCGCCATCTGCAAATTTAGCTACTTGGAAGATGCTGCTGAAATTAGCGTTGAGTTGATACTTCATTATTGTTATATTGTTCTCGAGGAGTTTCGAAAGTTTCTTTGCTTATAATTATTATTGTTGACAACTGGCTGTTCGGCTCACGTACTTATAATAATGTTTGTTTTGTTGAAAGGTCTGCGATAAGCTTCGTAATAACTCATTAAAATACATTAGTTAGTAATGTTCAGTGGATATCATTAACGGTAGTCACAAAGCCCAATGGAGCTATTGTTTTTTAATGATTTTGATTGACGTATACAAAATGATAGGAATACTATTTTCGACCTTAATTACTTTACCGAAGCGATTATTACACTATCATCGTGTCCATTCTGATCAATCATACAAATTGGTTCGAGGGTTCCACTCAGCATTAGGATGCAATTAGGCCGTTAAAATATTATGAGTGTGACAGGGTTTATTGCAGTGGGAAGGTTGAAGTGGTGCGGGTGAGCACGATAAGAATTTATGGGTGAAAAATAATGGGCGAGTTATGGGTTTGATAGGGAATTATTAGTGCTAATATACTAGATATTTACTTTATGGATAGTGATAAGGAGCATAAGGATATCATTTCCATCTGTTGACTGGTCTATTAAGGATATTGATCCTAATTTATTTTTGGTCACTCATTCCCTTTCGGGTTCGACATTACATAGGTACACATTTACTTTTAAGTGACCTTTTTTTTTTCTTTATTGACCTTTAAGCTTTTTTTATGAAGATGACATGTCATTGTGCAATGAGGTAACTTTTGGCCTTTCCTTGCCAGTCCAATGAAGCCGTTAAATATAAAATCTTATTTTATTCTTCTCCTTAGATTAATAAAACCTAGATGGATAGTCTTCATACAAACGCTTCGTCAAGAGTGAGGCAAAAATCTTATGTCATTAGTGTCAATTTTGTTGGGGAGTGTAGACAGTGAAGGCGATTTTCCCGAAAGTAGGGAAATTTTTTATACGTTTTTAATTATTTTATAATTAACAAAAATAAAACGCATCATGTACTTACTTATTTATTGAATTCAAAGTACCTACCTAATAACAATAAGATAAATCGACTTAAAAGTCTCGATTTCATAAATAAGGAAGTGTATTTGTACGGCGAACAATTGGGAAATAAATTTTCTTGTTACTGGTATCATTCCCGTATTTAATTTTTGAAAGCCAAATTCAAGCAAAATACGCGTCGAATTGTAGTACTTACTTATGAAATGTAACACTGGTCACTTTCTTTCGTTTTTCTGATGTATTTTAGACACCCTTTCACAGCACAAACCGTTTTAATTAATTAAAATTCGTCGGACGTGTTTACCAATTTTTCACTTTGACAGTTCATGTGACGTTTACGGGTGAGCCGTGCCGGCTCCCTAAAAACTGCCTCACCTTTCGTGCACTGACTATCTATCTAGGTTTTATTAATCTAAGTTCTTCTCCTTAAAACCTTAGTCCACAAGCAAAAAGTCGCCGTGAGCGTGACGCAGCAGCGACGACGCTTGTTTGTTTACCGTCATTGTCTAGTGCGCGCGCGCAGCGTACAATGCGCACGCCCCTCGCCCACGCGGGACGAACTCAGTTCGAGGCGTTTGCCCACGCGCGTGAAAGATAAATATCTTATTATAATTGAATAAGACAAGACGGGAAATATCCTCATTTTTTGCACCTTCTTTAGTTCAAAATTTTAACATGAGGTTATGAATGAGTGATATGACGACCAATTTGGCACAGTGCACAGTGGTAGACAATTCGGTTACTCTACGTCTAACTTCGGTCACAGTTTCGGGTAAAAAGAGTAAAAACAATTGCTTACATGAACAAACCATAACGTCTGTTTGTATTAGTTAAGGTGATAGGAACAGTAGGTGAAAAAAATTTACTAGGTAGGTACCTAATTTAGGACCAGGTGGGGCAGTATAAGATATCCAAATATATCTTTAAAAAATATTACCAATTCTTATCGATTATGAGAATTTTTTAAAAATGGACAATATTCTGCTCCAAGTCCGTCACATACCCACTCGTCATATTTATCCTCTATGGCGACTGTAAATTCTAGCTCTACGCCCTTCGGCGAACAGGATAGTGTAAAATAGGATGTTGAATAAACTATAATGTTTTATGCGGCATTTAGCATGCCAACTGGGCTTTAGCAATTTTGCATTCGTGAGCAGATAAATTCATTTCGAAATGGATTTGGGCTAAATAAGTTAGGTAAGTTAAGTTAGGTTACGATTAGCTTTGTTAGGTTCTTTATCTTTACCAACATTTAAACACTTGTAATTCAATCTTAATTGGTAATATAATTTTATATTCGTATTAGCATACATCCATCTTGAAACAGGTTTTTTGACATTAATGATACCTTTGACCATCTATGACTGATAGTATGTATAATCTAGTTTCAAGTATAATCCTCAATATTGAAATTAGTACCTACCCTGAAAGACCCGTTCGTACTAATTATTTTCGTTTCAATATACCAATTCGCTTCACCCGTGTACAGTTGCCGGAGTTCTCAGCTTTCAGATTCCTGGGGTCGATAAGCAGCAACAAATTTATGACGAGCTCGGTTTTCTATACATGAGATATGACCTTTATTTATGCTTATCTCGGATCTAACCGCACGTGGTCCCTCGTATGATGAACGATTTGAACTCGGGGATACAGTGGCGGGAAAAGCGGATTATCGGTTTTGTTTAAAAAAACGGTATCCAAATTTTTAAGTAATTCATATAAATATCACAATAGAATTAATAAAAAATTAAGTAGTATAGATTATAGTAAAGCAATAATCGTAAAGCAACTGATATATTATGAGACTATGATTGAGTATGTGCATTGCATAGAAAAATGTATTCATTTGAAAAACTTGATCATCATAAGACTCTAGAAGCCCACTGCTGGACAGAAGCCTACTCAATTTGAACCCCACAGAGAAATGCTCTATGCTAAGCGGTTTGCATGCATGCAACCCTAGCTAAATCATTGGTCCATTAGTCTCTACTTACACTCACCGCAACTTCCAGTTCATGCTGGTTGTGATCGGCATCCGAGAAACTTCCTTGCTCAACGGTTTTCAATTCTTCGGCCGAGCCACTTGACTGCTGAAATAACAATACTCTAATTTAGCAACTAAAAGCTATGTATTTCAAGAACTACAGTATGTTATTGATGAAATTAATACCTACCTACTCTCTTATAAAAGAGCTAGACGAATTTAACCTCGAGATGTAAATCGCTAATTCTACGTTACTGCACCCGAAGCTTTATCGAATGTAAATCGATACTGAAAAATTGTTTTGTCAATGCGTGAGTTCATCAACACTGTATTACAAATGACTTATTCAGGGCAACGAACTTTTTACAAATGTTTTTACCCGATACAGTCACTCAATTTATTGCTGAACCTTTTTGAAATTTGGTTTTTGGGCACTCTTGCAATAAATTGCACTTATTTAAATCATCATCATCATTTTCAGCCATAGGACGTCCACTGCTGAACATAGGCCTCCCCAATCACAGAATAAGTAATAGTTCCATGCCTCAATGATTTCCATGTTGATCTATTGGTAGCGGCCAGCGTCCAGCGCCTTCTTGCTACCTTTATGATGTCGTCGGTCCAGTTTGTTTATTTAAATTTATTTACTTTTATTATAATTAAAAGTACCTGTTACATAAAATACATTTTTAGTCCTAACTTCATCACTAATATTATAAAGAGGAAAGATTTGATTGTTTAAATTGAATAGGCTCCTAAACTACTGGACCGATTTGATAAATTCTTTCACCATTAGAATCCAACATTATCCCTGATGTACATAGGCGATACAAAGTTCGCCGGGTCAGCTAGTTTGATTATAAACAGGAATTTAAAATAAAATATGATACTCATAATCCCACAGCTGCTCCCTTCGTAATTATCGCATTATTCCCGATCGGATATTAACAATCAATTTGACTTAAAATCGGCTCGAACAAATATATCGAAACAAAGGCGTCATAATATGGCAACATTTATTTCGGGCGATAAAAGCGTCCTAATTTATAGCGGCACAGAGCGGAAAACCACGGTTCATTCGTTTGGCTAGGCTTGTAATAACTACTAGTGATGGGCAGAGCTGAAAGAAGTCATTGGAAAATTATTTTTTGGTTAAGAAATTGCCTCAGATTGTGAAACCCCGATAGCTCTGGAGAACTACGTCATAAAATAGAATATTTTGTTAGTTCGTTCGTTTCAGTGAAATCACGTCCGCTGCTGGACAAAGGCCTCCCCCAAGGATTTCCACAAAGATCGGTCCTGAGCCACCCGCATCCAGACACCTCCCGCGACCTTCACCAGATCGTCGGTCCACCTAATGGGAGGCCTGTCCACGCTACGTCTTTTGTGAGTATCTACGTCTTCATAATTTTAAAATGCACTAAAAGCATGACCTATTCAAAGGGCTATATAGAGTTCTCTAAGGTCGAAGGCAACTAAAACCTAGTTCATGAAACTTAACTTATGCGAAGAGGTACGTTCGCGTACGTAACGCTTCGGTTATCTGGCTAATTTAAAGCAATCGATATCCGTAGTTAGAATAATGTACTGTAAACATCCATCGATTATTAATAACGGATGGCTAGCGGCTATCATTAATGTCCTGTTGATCATGCAGTTTTCAGATTCCACCGGTGATCAATCTGTCTAACAAACAAACACGCGAAAACATCTGACGTTGTACGCTAGTTAGGTATCTAATGAGCCGTTTTATTTTATTTCGATTGAAGCTACTTTCACGCTTTTCATCAAAGATCATGATGAAAACCAGTCAAACAGCTAAAAATCGATTTCACTAAGGCTGATTTGCACCATCTTATTTTAACTTAACGGGACTATTCCCACCTCTCGTTCCCACCGCTGCAACTCCTTCCTGTGTAGCCAGGATCTACAGCTTGACCGCCAATAAAAACCCAAACAATGAAGGTCAAGTTTGTCCCGGGGGAAAGTTAAACTGTCATTGTACCTGCAACGAAATTAATCAGAAGAACTAGGAGGAGTTCAAAGTTAAGTTTCATCTTATTTTAACTTCAACAAAATAATGACAAATTACTATGTCAAAGTCCATACAAAAATCACCGGTTAAGTTTATAATACGGGTGGTGCAACTCAGCCTAAAATGAGATGCATCCCGACTCTACAGCTCGCATTTGATATATGGCCGTTCCCCGTTTAAATAGTAATCTGGGGGCACGGCAGTGCCCCCGCCAAGTCGAGCGCGAAGCAAACACTGCCGTACCATCCTTTACTGGAACCATTTCGCCGCATTTTCAGGCCCCTATTTGAGAACCTCTGGATAAGACCACAACGCAGAAATTTTCGTCATCTAGTAAGCTATAATCATATACTTAAAATCCAAAATTTCAAGTCTGTAGGTCATTTAGTTCCGAAGTTAAGCGAAAGCAAAGTTTCGCATTTACGACACTCACTCACTCACTGATGATCATCAAAATAGAACTAGTACTTCCCATAAACTCAGAGAGCTGAAATTTGGTACAGAGTTAGGGTTTAATGGCCACATAAAGGGAAAACTATAAAAACTAGGAAAATCGAAGATCTGGAGTAACACCACATTCATAATCAATACTACTAGCGCCACACCGGCACCGTGGTATTCGCCTGTACCGCTCACCGCTAGATGGCGCTAGCACTTTGAGCGTCGATTTTCTGCACCGCGGTGCCCAGATTTTTTTTCCTTTCTAGACCCCCCCTTCGATTAAGTTGAATGTTGTGTAATTTGAATTTGGTTGATTTCGTTTATTATATCGTGTCGTAAGGTTCGCTAAGGTTAACTTATTATTAAAACAATTCTGATTCGTTGTCAATTTTAAAGGTCGCTGTTTTTAACATCGTAAAAAAAAATCGATAATATTTAAGGACGACGACGTTAAATAATTATGCCACATTCTACAAAAAGAAGTGAAATCCCACCAAAAACATTCTGTAAAAACTAGCCAAGTCTCGATGGAGCTGCTTGTTTATCTCTAAAAAGTAATGAAATCTAGACAAAGTCGTGCCAAGTCTATGGTTCCTTACTGCGATTTCTTTATTATTATAGTTAATGTTGTGTGACTTGGTTTATAATACGGGTGGTGCAACTCAGCCTACAATGAGATGCATCCCGACTCTACAGCTCGCATTTGATATATGGCCGTTCCCCGTTTAAATAGTAATTCGTTTAACGAGTTGCAATTAAAACGTTCAGCCGGGATTGTAAATTGCCATCTGAAGTGTCTGAGTATTCAGCGCGCGCGCATGTGAGCTAGCGTCCACAATTAGAAACGGACTGGGGTGTCTTAACGGAATGGAGGGACGTTAATGTGAAGTGATATTGGAAGGTTTGCGCATAATAGCTCTATAATCCTTTAACCGCATTATACACGTTGGATGCAAATTATTTTCAGCTGCAATTGAAAAATGTAATAGTAATAAGACACCGTGTAAACTTAGGCTTTGGTTAGCCTTTGTCCAGGAGTAGGTAGACGTCATGTAACTAAAACCAACGAACAAGGCGTCATTTAGAACAATCGCTGAGGGTGTGATTAAGAAAAGAACTTGACTCAAGGTCCTATGTCCCCTAGATGGGGCAGAGGGCGTCCACAACAGTCCTCCATCGCGTTCGGTTTTGAGCTTCGCGCTTGATCTCGCTCCAGGTCTTGCCGATTTTCTTCGCCTCGTCTGCTACAGTGCGCCGCCAAGTTTGCCTGGCGGCGCACTGTAACAGACAAGAAGACAATCTAAAAAACATCTGTATCTCATCTCATTTAAGCATGATGATGATTTGGGTTGTTCTCAATAAGTGTCAATTTTTGTTATAACTTCTTGTTTTTTTTGGAAGGGTTACAATTGTGGTATCTCTGCCCCTTTCCAATTTGAATGAAGCTAAAACTAAATCTTTGTTTGCCCATAATATTAACTCCGTAAGAATGCGTCTGACCTCAAGCGTCGTTATTTCAGTTTCGCGCGCTGTAAATAAGGATGTCACATTGCCGGCGCCGCCGCTAGCGACATCTACACCGGCGCACACGCATGTATCACAAGGGTGTGGAATAAATTGTTATGTAGGCTCGATTTATTTTAGTCCTTTAATGATCTATACATTTTTATTCTTTTTTTTGTCTTCGGCACTTTTTGCGTTTTTTGGTTAAGTAATACTGTATACTGTAATAATTTAATATGTTGGGTCAAATAAAACATTTTCTTTCCTTCTTCTTTCTAATAATGTGCTCAGAGTTGATTGAACTTTGGGAGTTCTGAGCATACATTTTTATTCATAATCCATTTCTTATTTTGACTCTTCATTCTTGCAATGTGCAATTTTCAAAGAGAAAAATACCAATTTATGAACTTCAGAACTAACATTTCATGATTATGTGACACTGTCTCCCTTCTTGAATTCCTGATCACTCTAAAAGCTTGTCCATGAAATGTTAGGCTAAAGCTGCTAAAGCCTATAATGGTCTCTATAAAAAAGCTATAGCTAGAAAAGACCCAAATTTAGAGCAATATCTCTGCATCCATTCTATACCAATTTCCAAGTCCAGAATATTGGCAACAACCCGTATATCTGCTCGAAATCCAATACTCGCGTGCGATGCGCGGGCGCAGTCCGAATGCAAATAGTTGATTTACACGCCCCCGCCGCGCGCACTCGCGCGCACTCGTTACGCGCGTCATGCGATTCGTCCCCGGTAACTAATGCCGTCGTAAATAGGGTTGTGAAATGTAAAAAATTATATAAATTATTAAATATCAACATTATAATCATCATCAGAACATTATGTTTCCACTGCAGTACCACGACCGCTCTGTAGATTTTTACCAAAGGCACGTAGAGCTGTACACACACAGTAGAGAGTATGTTTGGTCTTTATCTACTTCCCACTAATACAAACTTACAAATAAATAGGTACCTACTAGTAATTTTACGACTCTTAAATTAGACTTATAGGGATAAGATAATACATAATTACAGGGCCGGATTAACCATCTCGGGGCCCCTAGGCACAGCTCGTTTCGGGCCCCCCCAGAAAACCGCAATTTGGATTTTTTTACTGTCTACATTACGAAATAGAATGAAGGTACCATCATCATCAACAACAGACTTCAGTCATCACATACAGTGTGAGTCACGTTAAAGTGTACATATGAAAATAGATGAAACTAGACCTATTTTTATCGACAAAAAAGAGGTCAAAAAATTTTTGAGATTTTTTTTTAATTTTTTATAGAATTTTTTTTCTCCCAATTAGTTATTGTAAAGAAAACGTAATAACTTTTAAACTAAGCGGTATATCCTGATAAAATAAAAACAATAATAATGCTAAATAATAGACGATACTAAAAAAATACATAAAATACACAAAAATGGCCAACAAATAATAAAAAATGATACTTTTTAAAAAAAATCTGCTTTTAAATTCGTGTTTTTTTGTTTAAATTTCTCCAAAAAATGCCCCTATAACCGGTGGTTTTTATTACTTTGTATTATTTTCTATTGTATTACCGTCGTAAAACCAAAAATCGCATGTCTCTATTCCTATCACAACGTTTGCAATGATCGTTTGAACTAAGCCTCTCCGGGCGCGCCATTCAACGCTTCGTTAACAACGAAACTGAAAATGGCTCTACATTTGTAATTTTGATAAAGACAAGTTAGATTTCAAATAAAAACAAAAGGTTTCGAAGTAAAATAAGCATTTCAGTTAAAATTAAAATTGTCTCTACCTGTAGCGGTGAATAATGTTGTGGCAGGCCTTTGTTCAAACGATCATAGCAAATGTTGTGATAGGGATATAGACATGCGATTTTTGGTTTTACGAAGGTAATATGATAGAGAATAATACAAAGTAATAAAAACCACCGGTTATAGGGGCATTTTTTGGAGAAATTTATCAAATAACCAAAAAAACACGAATTTAAAAGCAGATTTTTTTCAAAAAGTATCATGTTTTATTATTTGTTGGCATTTTTTGTGTATTTTATGTATTTTTTAGTATCGCCTGTTATTTAGCATTATTGCTGTTTTTATTTTATCAAGATATACCGCTTAGTTTAAAAGTTATTACGTTTTCTTTACAAGAAGTAATTGGAAGAAAAAAAAATCTATAAAAAATTAAAAAAAAATCTCAAAAAATTTTTGACCTCTTTTTTGTCGATAAAAATAGGTCTAGTTTCATCTATTTTCATATGTACACTTTAACGTGACTCACACTGTATACGCCTTCCTTCGAGTGAAAAGACTTTCGCCCCTATCTAGTACAGCACGAAGTATCGGAATCATTTAAAAATGAAACAAAGAATAGGAAAATCTTGCATGTTTTTATAAAACTAACATAAACATTAAAAAATGAAAATGTACGTAAAGTCATGTAAGCCAAAGCAGTAATGCCAACTAGACCAGTAGAAAGACATGAAAATCAATCAAATCGGAAATATTTCCTACAAAAGGTTTTTTTTGTTTTAACTAGCTTTTTCCCGCAGCTTCACCCGCGTGAAATTTCGTTTGTCACAGATCGTCATAAATTATAGCCTATAAATGTTATTCTGAGTTATCTATACTTATAATAAATCTGTAGAGATGTCAATTCTGTACATGAAATATATTTTCAAAATAACTATCAGGAGGTGATTAGTGATCGATACTGATGCCAAAAATGCAATCAGAAATTTTTTTCTCTGTCTGTCTGTATGTTCCTTATAGAAACAAAAACTACTGGACGGATTTTAATGAAACTTGGTACAATTATTCTTCATACTCCTAGGCAGGTTATAGTATACTTAGGAATTCCCACGGGAACGGGAATTAGCGGGAAAATCCTTTTGTATGAAAAATCTAAACCGCTTAAGTAAGACGCCTGAAATTTGGCATGCAGGTACCTTAGTAAACTTAAAGCTTAGTTACAACAGGATATTGCAAAATTCCCACGGGAACGGGAGTTAGCGGGAAAAAACATTCGTTTGAAAAAATCTAAACCGCGTAAGATAGATGAAGGGGGTAAAACGGGATCCACGCGTACGAAGTCGCGGGCGGCCGCTAGTAAACAATAATACTGTAAAGTTTCATAAAAATCCGTTCAGTAGTTTTTGCGTGGAAGAGTAACAAATATCCAGACATCCAAACTTTCACATAAAGAAGAACGGTCATCTGTGACCCAGGCCCGACAGAAACGAGACATACCTTAGTTTTTTTGTCATGTTTTAATTAGTTAAATTATATATTTTTTATACTCAAAATCTATGTATAACACCAAAATATTACCCTTTGTATTTGTTCAGGCGTTATATAAAAACTAATACAAAATACCTATATAACACCAAAATTGGTAAATGTATGTACCTAAATGTCTATTACAGTGCTATGGAATGTATCTAGATGACCTGGAGATACAGCCGGATTATACAGGGTGGAAACGAGAAGTTACAAAATCCAAAAATTCAATGTTACCAGCTTCCATAATCTGTAACCTATTGGTACCATTTGAAAGAGCTCGTGAAGCACTTTCAGAATCAGTAACTAGTTTTTCGATATCTTGTATAGTTTAGAAATAATCGAGTGAGATCACTTATCGTTCCATATGTATAACCACCCTGTATAATCCGGCTGTATCTCCAGGTCACCTAGATACATTCCATAGCAGCTGTAATAGCCATTTAGGTACATACATTTACCAATTTTGGTGATAAATAGGCATTTTGTATTAGTTTTTGTATAACGCCTGAACAAAAACAAAGGGTAATATTTTGGTGTTATACATAGATTTCGAATGTAAAAAATATATAATTTAACTAATTATAAGACATGACAAAAAAACTGAGGTATGTCTCGTTTCTGTCGGGTCTGGGTTTTTTTTGTATGCGTGACCGTTCTTCTTTATAATATTAGTAGAATGGTTTCATTTGTGGCTCTTTATGACTATCCTAGGTTTTCGACTTCGACGGAGTTGTACTTAAGTGGTGTAGTCCCCCGAAAGGGGCATTTTTGCGGCTTTACGGTTATACCGTGTAAAGGACTTGCAGTATCGAAAACTGATCATAAGTGCCACTTGTGGTCTAAACTGAATAAATATTTTTTATTTTGATCTACATGATGCTTGAAGGGCATTTAATCCTGCATTGAATAAAACCGAATTCATATATTTTGGACAAACCGTTCTCGTGCCTATCTTCGACAAAGTAGAAAATATACGTATAATTAATAACCCTCTCTACGTCCAATGGCTCGTCACCCGCAAGCTCCAATGCCTTGAAAAGTGCCACCTTAACCAGCATATTCCTGTCAAGACTCGCGAGTTGGATTCGTCTATCCTTATTCATTCCAGTGCAGCCGTTCCTTTACTACAGTTGCTGCACCTATTCCTTGCACCCTCCTGCACGACTGCGTTGCCAAGTCTTACAGCTGGTCCAAGGTCCGACTCCAAAAATCAACAAGAACAGGTTCATATTAAAACGCTGAAGAGTTTGTTAGTTTGTTTGAACGCGCTAATCTCAGAAACTAGTGGTTTGATTTAAATAATTATTTAATGTGGTCTAGCTCGTAAATTGAGGAAGGCTATAGGATATTGTACCATCACGCTACGACTAATAGGGACGAAGCAGTAAAGAAAAATGTTGCAAGCACGGGAAATAGTATTCAAACTATTTTCACGCGTATGAAGTTGATTTTGTGGCGTCGAACCTTGGACCAGGCATACGGCTAGGCAACGCAATCGTGCAGTAGGGTGCAAGGAAGAGGGGCAGCTATAGTAGATAACACAGAGTCGTTCAGGAGAGTGCAGAGAAGAGGTGCAGCAAGGAGTAGTTAAGGATGAAGGAGGAACAAGGATAGGTAAATCCAACTCGTGAGGCTTGACAGGGATACGCTGGTTAAGGCGGCCCTTTTCAAGGTTTGGGACCCTGCGGGTATATTTTCTACTTTAACGAAGATAAGCACGAGAACAGTTTGTCCAAAACATTATGAATTTGGTCTTATTCAATGCAAGATTGAATGTCCTTCAACCGTCAAGAAGATCAGTTTTCGATACAGTAAGTCCTTTACGCGGTATAACAGTAAAACCGCAAAAATGGCCCTTTCGAGGGGCCCCACCACTTAAGTACAACTCCGCCGAAGTCGAAAACCTAAGATAGTATTAATGGGTAAAAAATGAAGCCATTAAAACAATAAAATCTTTTGTAGGAATTATTTCCGATTTAAAATCTAATTATATGGCCTAAACGTTACGAAAATGAATTAACTTCCACAATATCGAAATATGACGATTGAATGTGTAAACCAAAAATTTTATAAAAAAAAATAAAACCGACTCCAAAAAACCTACACTAAAAAGTAGAAAAATAATTACTAATTACCTACTTATTTATTAGGACGAATTATTAATATTTATGTAGGTATACCATGATTGATACTTCTGGAGTCGGTGCCAAGATTATGAAACATGCAAAGTTTGCCTGCACCGACTCCAAAAGTATCAATCATGGTATACCTACATAAATATTAATAATTCGTCCTAATAAATAAGTAGGTAATTAGTAATTATTTTTCTACTTTTTAGTGTAGGTTTTTTGGAGTCGGTTTTATTTTTTTTTATAAAATTTTACTTATTTCTTGCTTTTTAGTTAACTAATTATTACCTTGATGTTACCACTGAAGGTAGGCAGTACATTGAGACCAAAAAAAATTGGTTCATAATCGGCGGAGATATTGTGTATAAAAAAGTTCATCCCCAATTTTCCACCCTTGGGGGTGAAATATTTTCTTCAAATTCGCATGAAACCACCCTTTTGATAATACCTATTCAACAAAAAAATAATCGTTCAAATTGGTTTATAATCGGCGGAGATATTGCGTATAAAAAAGTTCATCCCCAATTTTCCACCCTTGGGGGTTGTTTTTTTTATTATTAAATTTAAATGGGACCACCCTTGAGGTATTACCTATACGCCGAAAAAAGATTTGTTCAAATCGGTTCATAATTGGCGGAGTTATCGCGTAACAAACATAGAAAAAAAAAAAAAAAAAAAAAAAAACACGGGTCGAATTGAGAACCTCCTCCTTTTTTGAAGTCGGTTGAAAATAAGGCAATGTTTTGAGGTGGTTTGAGTTTTGTTGCATAAAAATAATCTTTAACATAAATGTTTTTTTTTTTCTTTTTTTTTATCGGGAGTGCTGGGCCCCTGGTCATAGTGGGCCCCTAGGCACTGGCCTAAAGTGCCTTATGGATAATACGGCACTGCATAATTATAATCAGTAGTAATATCTGCTGCAATGCAAGAATGCAACCGACTAATAGAAATACAGTGTGAGTCACGTTAAAGTGTACATATGAAAATAGATGAAACTAGACCTATTTTTATCGACAAAAAAGAGGTCAAAAAATTTTTGAGATTTTTTTTTAATTTTTTATAGAATTTTTTTTCCTTCCAATTACTTATTGTAAAGAAAACATAATAACTTTTAAACTAAGCCGTATATCTTGATAAAATAAAAACAGTAATAATGCTAAATAACAGGCAATACTAAAAAAATACATAAAATACACAAAAAAGGCCAACAAATAATAAAAAAATTATACTTTTTGAAAAAAATTCGCTTAAAAATTCGTGTTTTTTTGGTTATTTGATAAATTTCTCCAAAAAATGCCCCTATAACCGGTAGTTTTTATTACTTTGTATTATTCTCTATCGTATTACCTTCGTAAAACGAAAAATCGCATGTCTCTATCCCTATCACAACGTTTGCAATGATCGTTTGAACTAAGCCTCTCCGGGCGCGCCATTCAACGCTTCGTTAACAACAAAACTGAAAATGGCTCTAGATTTGTAATTTTGATAAAGACAAGTTAGATTTCAAATAAAAACAAAAGATTTCGAAGTAAAATAAGCATTTTAGTTAAAATTAAAATTGTCTCTACCTGTAGCGGAGAATAATGTTGTGGCAGGCCTGTGTTCAAACGATCATAGCAAATGTTGTGATAGGGATAGAGACATGCGATTTTTGGTTTTACAAAGATAATACGATAGAGAATAATACAAAGTAATAAAAACCACCTATTATAGGGGCATTTTTTGGAGAAATTTATAAAATAACTAAAAAAACACGAATTTTTAAGCAGATTTTTTTCAAAAAGTATCATTTTTTATTATTTGTTGGCATTTTTTGTGTATTTTATGTATTTTTTTGGTATCGCCTGTTATTTAGCATTATTACTGTTTTTATTTTATCAGGATATACAGCTCAGTTTAAAAGTTATTACGTTTTCTTTACAATAAGTAATTGGAAGAAAAAAAATTCTATAAAAAATTTAAAAAAAATCTCAAAAATTTTTTGACCTCTTTTTTGTCGATAAAAATAGGTCTAGTTTCATCTATTTTCATATGTACACTTTAACGTGACTCACACTGTATAAACAACATTTATAGATTGTCCCCATTTTTAACTGGTAAAAAATATAAATAAAAGACTTATGAAGCTGTTTACGTTTGATAGAGCTTGATAACCCTACCATCTGAATATAATACAGTCGCATAAACGTATGCGTCCGCGCAGGCCCAACGAGTCGCAATGAAATGACTAATTGAGTTCAGTAATATATTGAGACAACTGCTTCTAAAGGATGATATATTAGAACCGTAGTTAAAAGCTTTGTTTTGCGCAACTTTGATCGCATTGTCGTGCTGTAATTAAAATACACTCGTGCGCATTGACATTTCGATAAATCAAAACTACAAAGTCTAATCCGCTTTATACATTGTGGCTAAAAAGTGTTGTTAAATTGCAGAGAACAAAAGAAAAAGTTGAAAAGAATTCAGTAGTTTTATTTAGATCACAAAAAAATACTCTTACTTTGATGAGACATCAATAAGCAAAAAAACAAAGATGTTGTTAAGTGTGCTCTAAGATAAAACGAGAACTTTCAAATAAAATCGACTTATTTCTTCCAATGTGTCTCATCATTTTTTTAATATGAAATATCGAAACATTTCGTAGGCATACTTTTCAAAAAAGGTTTCATACAACAGAACTTTAAAAATAACTGCTATCAAATAAAAACAAAACACGCCCTAATCTTACATTTTTCATCTGTTTTCCATGACACTGACATCGCGTGACAGCTTATCACGCGGGAAAACAACTCACGAACAAAACTATCAACTGTTTTCCCACCCAATAAAAATAGTTTGTCAACAAAAGTTTTTCGTTGTAAGTATTAGGAAACACCACGATTTGATAGAGATTAATAGCTGGAGTTGTTTTATTAATTAGTTTTGAATTGTGAACAGGGTTACGCTTTTAACATGTTTAGAATTTTAGGGTGTTATGGGATAGGTAAGGCTATAAATAAGTAGGTTACTTTGTGTAGTATTTTGTAAGAAGTAGAGTTTTCTAATATATGAGTCAGAAAACGTCCACTCTCCCCATTAGCTTGTCGCAGCATTATGCAGCTATCAAAATATAAAGTAGGTATTTGTTGAGCAATGCTCGCTGTGGTGGACTGCAGTGGACTGTATGCGTTTGTGTGTGTTCGAGAGCGCTGACCGGACGATGATGACTGCCGTTGAGAGCTTGCCCTTACTATGTCAGGCGTAGTAGGTGCTACTTGCAGGAATAAAACCACTATTTCACTTGCTGAGACTTCTCGCGTTTATTATTCGCTTCCTTTTCTCAGTTCTTGCTTCTTCAGATCACTTGTTGCTTGGAGCACTTGTTCTCTGAACTGAACACAACAACACAACAACAACTTTAAATAAACTCAAACTTGTCTCCCGGAGCGCCTCGCTCCGTATTTATAGGGCCCCGGGCTATTTCCATCCCTTTCTCTCCCGATATTCCTGTCTCTGTCTCTCATGTTCTGGACCATAGTTCTGGAATGTTCGAAGCGAGAGGTCCGATGTTGCCGTCCCGTTTCTTTTTCTCTCGAATATTCCAGAAGTGTGTGGAAGAGTAATTGATGTGCAAGCGAGATGACAGATAATGTGAGAAAGAGATGGAATGTAATTTATCTCTAATCGACTCTAATTGATTATTTTACAACATTTTCTGTCTGTTAACATTGCTAATCAATTCTAATTAATAAATTAGCGTATTTTCTCGGTTGACGTCGCTAACAATCTCCCCCGCAGTGCGAAGCACTCCCTCTTCTGGATGCGACGTCTTAGTAGGAACCAGGACTACCACTCGTCGCGTCGGTCGCCGTAGCACTCCTCCGGGTGTTCGCACGTCGAGGACTCGTACTCTTCCGTCCGGACCGGGGTATACCCTCTGCACTTCCCCTCGTGGCCAAGTGTTCCTTGGAAGCGATACGTCGACTATAAAAACGACGTCGCTGACTCGAGGGTCTTCTGTTTCCCGTCCGGCTATCTTCCTCGGCATCAAAGTTGGCAGGTACTCTTTTGCCATCTTCGCCAGAAGTGGTCCGTCAAGCGCAGCGCTGTCCTCCAGTTCGCCTTCCTGATGAAGTCGCGGTCCTCGAACACGCCCGGCGTCATTGTTCCGCAGGATCTTCAATTCAGGAAGTGGTTCGGCGTGAGTCTTTCTTCGTCGTTGGGATCCGCGCTGATACAGGTAAGTGGATGCGAACTCACAATGTGTTCCGCTTCGAGGAGGAGCGTGTGCAGGACTTCTTCCAGTGAGGTCCTTTCTTTCAGGACGGCCATTAGTGACGTCTTCACCGTGCGGAACCTTCTCTTCTAGGCGCCTCCCATGTTGAGACATCCAGGTGGGATGATCATCCAACTTCTTGATGGGACGCTGATGTGCCTGATGCCCTCTGCTGGTCTTCTTCAGGACACTGTGAGCCCGTTTGTCGGCGTCGTTGCATGGCGGACGTGGTTCCACTCCGATGTCCTCTTTCTCGAAGTGTTGGTGAACCAAGGCTTCCGTTCCATCTTCCACTAATCTGCTGTGGTGCACTAACTTCACTGGATCACTTCTTCCAGTGTTGCATCCATGCAGAACCCATCCAAGGCTGGTCAAAGAGGCAACTGGTTCGGAGGCCTTTCCTCTGCGTAGTCTTCGTGTGACTATCAGCCCCCAATTGTCTTGCCCAATCAGAAGTCTAGGTACTTCTTTGTCGTAGACCAGCTTCTTCTTAATATTCTTCAGGTGTTTCCAGTTCTGAAGCATTCCTTCTTCGACACCTTGCTTCGTCAGCTTCAAGTTGTCGATAGTTCTCGCTTCTATGTTGAGTTTATTTCTGCAATGGACCCCCTTGATCTTTATGTTGATCTTTTGGGAGTTGCTCTTCACCATTCCATTCCCCCCGACCATCGCGATGGTGATGGCTTCCGGCTTCCCTTGCGCCCCAATCTTCTTCGCTACTGATGAGTCCAGCAGCGTGACGGTGGATCCTTCGTCCAGGAGCGCGAGCACTCTTGCTGTCCCCTTGGGCCCGTAGAGGTTTACCGGCGTCATTTTGAGGTAGGTCCTTCCGCAGCTCGTGGCGTGCACCGACGACACAACTCCTTCGGCAGGCTTCTCTTGAGTCTTCGTTGCTGCGGACTTCTCCGAGTGAAGACTGATGTGATGCCACCTCATGCACTTCTTGCACGGCTGTGCCCGGCATGTGTTTCTAGCATGCTTGAAGCGCAGGCATTTGAAGCACATTCTTGCCTTCTTCGCCATTTCCCATTTTTCGTCTACACTGGATTCCCTGTACCTCTTGCACTCGTACAGCCAGTGATCTTCACGGCACTCTGGGCACTTCTTCGCGTCAGTCTTCGGTTCTTCACGGCGTCCTTCTGTTTGTTGGACATGGTGAACCGGCCTCTTGAACATATTTCTCTTCTGGTCCCAGGACACTTCCGGGGGAGCGTAATCACTGTTAATATCTGCTTCAACTTCCATGAAGTCGTACATGAGTTCGAGCGCTGGTTTTCCCTCTGCCCGGCGCTCACGTTGGTACATCAGCCACCGAGACTTCATGGTCGGCGGCATCTTCTCTATTAGACACTCCACGGCCCCTGGTGCGCACAAATATTCTGTCTTGCCGAGTGCCCTGATGGTGGCCACGGCATTGCGGACTCGGCTGGCAAACATGCAGATCTCCCCCAATGACTCGTTGACCCTTGGCAGCTTTTCCATCTTCTTTAACTCCGCCAGGGCTATTGCTCCAGGTCTCCCGAACCGGACCTCCAGGCTCCTCATTATCTCTTCTGGATCCTCGGCGGTGAACAGGAGGCTCTTGACTGCCTCCCTCGCGTGCCCCTGGAGACACCTTCGAAGTCGCGCCAAACTCTGTGCCGGCGTGAAGGAGCGCGCGGTGTCTTCATATGACCTTCTGAACGCGAGCCATTCTTCACATGCGCCGTTGAAGCTTGGGAGGTCGACCAGTTGCATTGTGAGGCCACCTTCTGCCCTCTGTGACAGCTTGGTGATGGCCATGGCCAATTCTTGAATATCGGTCCTCCCTTCCGAAGGAAGTGGCTGCGGCAACACTTGCGGCGGCGGCGGCGGCAACACTTGCGGCAGCGGCAGCGGTAGAACTTGCGGCGGCGGCGGCGGCAGCGGCGCGGCGGGCGGCGGCGGCGGTAGCGGCTGTGGTTCCGGCGGTACCCTCTCGGCGATGATGCTTGAGTGGTTCGACCAATTTTCGACCTGCATTTGCCTGTACTGCACTTCTTCTGGATCCTCTTCCAATTCTTCGGAATCCAATTGGGCCAACTCCAATTCCGCTTTGGCAACTTCCAGTTCCTGGCGGGCCACTCTTAATTTGGCCTCTAATTCTGCCCTTCTTCTTGATAAGCGGACGGAGCGCGTGTCTTGATTCACCCTTGACAGTCGCGGCGTTTGTCTATGCACTTGCGGCGTGGGCGGCGCGTACTGTCCTTCAACAGTCGGCACGGTGGTCACCGTAGTCGCGGGAGTCGCGGCGGCGGTGTTGGCGGCGGCGACGGAGGCGGCGGCAACATTGGCCGCGGTGGGCGTGGAGGCGGCGGCGGCGGCGGCGGCGGCGGCGGCGGCACGTCTCTTCTCTGCTTCCGCGATACGGGCCCTTAGTGCTTCGTGTGGCTTCGTGACGTCGGCGGTTATCTCCTCTGTGTAGGAGCGCGGTGCTGGTTCCCCTCTTCCCAAATGCACGCCGGGCTCTCCCATAACCCGGGTGCTAACAGCCGGCGCGGCGTGGTCCCTGGCGATGCGCGGTGAGGACGCGCCCCCGGCGGGATACGGGGTCAGCGTTGATGAAGTATCCGTGGTTTCCGTCGGAGTACTTCCTCCATGAACCGGCGGCGACGTAATTCTCCCTGCGGCGGCGGCGTTAGCCGCGGCGGCGGCACCTCGTAGCTTCTCCGACCTGGTGACAGGCATCTTCGCTATTCCCGTAATCCGGCTACTCGAAGGACCAGGAAAATGTGGTGATCCGGCTCGAAGGACCAGGAAAATGTGGTGATCCGGCTCGAAGGACCAGGAAAATGTGGTGGACTGCAGTGGACTGTATGCGTTTGTGTGTGTTCGAGAGCGCTGACCGGACGATGATGACTGCCGTTGAGAGCTTGCCCTTACTATGTCAGGCGTAGTAGGTGCTACTTGCAGGAATAAAACCACTATTTCACTTGCTGAGACTTCTCGCGTTTATTATTCGCTTCCTTTTCTCAGTTCTTGCTTCTTCAGATCACTTGTTGCTTGGAGCACTTGTTCTCTGAACTGAACACAACAACACAACAACAACTTTAAATAAACTCAAACTTGTCTCCCGGAGCGCCTCGCTCCGTATTTATAGGGCCCCGGGCTATTTCCATCCCTTTCTCTCCCGATATTCCTGTCTCTGTCTCTCATGTTCTGGACCATAGTTCTGGAATGTTCGAAGCGAGAGGTCCGATGTTGCCGTCCCGTTTCTTTTTCTCTCGAATATTCCAGAAGTGTGTGGAAGAGTAATTGATGTGCAAGCGAGATGACAGATAATGTGAGAAAGAGATGGAATGTAATTTATCTCTAATCGACTCTAATTGATTATTTTACAACATTTTCTGTCTGTTAACATTGCTAATCAATTCTAATTAATAAATTAGCGTATTTTCTCGGTTGACGTCGCTAACACTCGCTTTGTCGCCATTCTGCGTCAAATAGGTACTTGCATTAAGAAGTACAACGACGAAACTATCCGAACGTGATGTTTGACTTGACAAGACAACTTGAGGTGCCTGGCGATTATTTACGCGAGAAAACGGTTTTATTAATAGGTAGAACTACTAACTCGCTACTAAATCCCAGATGCCAGTACAATAATATCTGTAACATTTCAAAAACAATCAATCGGCGCACTTTATTTATCGGGAGCCGGATCAGGGCTGCGACGTCACGTGCCACTAATGTCACCGGGCCCTTATTAAGGGACGACATTATTGCGACCATTGTTACCGTAGTGGAGATATTGCATTCCAGGGAATTGTCACATTTGTACAGGCATGGAATTGGACGTGGTGTTGAGTAATGTCTCACTCTGAGTTTGAGAAAAATATTAACATTATTGTTGATTTTCCTTATACCTAGTCATTTTGATCGTGGACACTTTACTTATCATCTATGATTAAATAAAACTCGATATCTGAATTTATTCGTTGCTATAATTGTCTTGACACTGCACACAAGAATAAATTACATACCAATAAGTTTCCTAATTGTTTATAAAAATGTAATTGATCCGCAGTTCGAAAACGCTCAATCGGTTTTCATTACTAACTGCTTTGATTCTACTGAAACCATTCAATACTCTTTTTTCGTCATTCATTGCATGATTTATTTATTCAATAAATAGTTCCCAATATTTGGATTCAAATTTCACTTCCTTGTAACAGTACCAATTTCTTTGTCACAAAAAAATCTGCATAAACTATTCGATACAAAGGACCCCAAAGGACCCCAAAACTCCTCAATGCCAAAGTCACTCCTCATTATGGACCCCAGGAGTCACACTCATTACTGCGCACCCGGAATTCAAAGCTCCTCATTACTTCGAGGAATAAATCTTTTGTTATTTGATCAGTAATGCCGTACCCATATAGTAATGAGAAACTGTGATTGATACGTTTGAGGTAGGTAGTAACACATATTGGAAAGATCCCGAAAATGGGGAAACATTACCACGTTGTTTTGAATGAAATTGATAAAGCTTTGTAGAACTTGTTGTTAATTTATAAGTATAAGTTCATTTGAAATGGTGAGTGAATTCGTTCTGTAGATCGAAAATCGGGAAATTGGTGAAGGAAAAGCTGTAAATATGTAATTATCCTATTTCCAAAAAAAATCGACAATATTATAAGGTGTAGACTCGAAATGCACTACTGAAATTTTCTGACAACTTATTTTTATTGACATTCGGGTCTTATTAAGAGAATCTACCTTTGATCCAGTAGGTATTAACATTACAAGATCTTTCAGCGTCAAAACCTGCTCTGCACATTCAAAGTACCTATGTGTATAAAATTGTATACCTTATGTGGGCACATTTTAATATGCTGCCCTCTACTTGCATTTCCTCCACTCGGTATCGCAAGCAAGTCCTATTTGGACCCTCATTAGCACGTCCCTTAAACAACACGGATCATTATTGTCAGCTGCCATGCAGGGGCGGCTCGTGATTGAGACGTCGAGTCACCGGGTCAGGGGCGCTAATCCGCCCCTGTGTTTACGAGTTACGTCTGCACGGACGCCCCGATTTTAACGAGTGCATGGAATCGATAAAAGCATTCGAATGATCGGTACTGTGTAAAGAAATATGAGGTTTTAGTGCACTTTATCGCGAGTGTAGTATTGAACCCGAAAAGAACCATGATATAAGAGGATGTAGGCCTGAAGTCTGAAAACGCATGAAGCTTTTTGAT
Organism: Ostrinia nubilalis; assembly: GCF_963855985.1. Classification (NCBI taxonomy): domain Eukaryota; kingdom Metazoa; phylum Arthropoda; class Insecta; order Lepidoptera; family Crambidae; genus Ostrinia; species Ostrinia nubilalis. The sequence goes on along the minus strand of NC_087088.1, from coordinate 5,180,917 downwards.
AAAAAATACATAGCACGTATTACGTAGTACTACAGCAGAAACAGAAGTAGGTAGCTACTTACTACTTTTAATTTATCAAAATTATTATGGTATTTTATTTTCTTTGGTATTTTATTTAGTACTCTGACACAGATTATCAGATTCTATAGGTTATTTAGATAAGATCAAGAAACTTTATTGTAATAGTAGGTACTTTTGTATGCCATTGCCAGCACGAGGTTACGACCAGGCAGCAAGGGCTGCCACAATAGATCAAACCTGGTCGAGTTGGCGCAAATAAAGGCCCAAAAACCAATAATAATAATAATGCCAGCACCAAGGTACTTACAAAAAATCGTTACTTGCCCATTTCTCATAATATTTGAATTTTCATCAACATTTTGATCTCTAAATACCAATATGGCTTCGTCATTAGGTACTAGTAGTATGGAAGCGTAAATAAATACGGGCAGACACGATTGAGACGCCTCTGCTTCTGAGTCACCGGGTCAGGGGCACTAATCCGCCCCTGCGTTTGTCTCCGCACGATCACGCTCGGTTCGAACGATTTCAGAATAGCACCGGGGTTAGCATTCTAAGCCCACTTTTCATAAAGTATCTGAAAAAGTTAGGGAGTATGTTTGAAATTTTTGCATTTAGCATAATCTTCTATAACAAAGCGATGACCATGCAGCACTTACCTACAGACGACCCACGATGATGTTTCAGTGCCGGTTCCAGTGTTTCCCGCCAGTCCTCGAGACTCGAGCCCTGGAGGACGAGTAGGGACACTTAGGAAGGCATTTTTTTCCGGATGAAAAAAAAATTGCAGACCTTCGAGACATGATTACAACAGTTTTCATAGAGAGCAGACGGTAGCTAGGTAATTTATAATACAAACCTTATCTATCTTCCACCTCTAGCTAAAGGGGTACTATTACTTATTCTGTGCTAAAGGCTACATACGTATATGTACATCTAGATGTACCTACTCACCCTTGGACTCTTCACTCATAAAATCGCAGTTAACATCTTCAGTAGTCAGTACACTCGTTTACATTTGGCTTCCAAATTCGGGCTTAGTTAATCCACACCTCGACTCATAATACAAACTACGTGACAGCGCATTCCTAATTTTGCTGTATGTTAAGTTCCAGGGGTTCGAATAACGAGGTTTTATATTTGCCGACCGGACCCACTATTATTGACACTTGAGAGGGTGACGTTTGTATTTTACTGTTACATTATTTGGGGTTGCTCTACATAATTAGTTAGAATAGACTAGCTAGTAGCCCACGATGTACTTAGCTACTTGTGAAAAACGTTTTCAGTCAACCTAATAAACCTCGCGTTTATACCTTTTTCATGATTTACGATAAATTGAAATAAAACTAAAATATCTTTGGTACTTTTCGAGTTATTATTATGGTACCTACATAAAAGTACATACGTGTAACTTTTTTCGATGGGTTACATTTACTATGTACAAAATTATTACCTACTCTTTATGGTCTTTTATTATGTTACATGTTAAGGGAGGGAACACATGATTACATTCTAAGCACACACTGTACCAATCTCGTTATAATTTATCACAGAAAACACCCTTGCCACCGAACTGTGCGTGACTCCTAAGCAAATAATATTAGTTAAGTTTTAACTTGCATAGATGTTTAGAACAAGCTATGAAATATGCTATGAAATTAATACTTTATGGTGTCATGCGAGATGTTGTACGTACTTTCAAACATAACTTCTTGAAAACACTCATTAGATAAATTAATTAATTATATTGTATTATTGATATCTTATAAGAAATAAGGGAATGAGTCCAACCAAGCTTTATTAAAGCTCGTTCAAGCTTTATTCTGTCGCAGAATCTTATAAAGTTATAATTCACAGTTCACAAAGCACATTATTCCTCACTCAGTTCTCAAAATTATAATAATGAAAGTCCATATTTACCAAGAAATACGCACAACGTAAAATCAACTAAGTTTGTCAGTAATGTCTCTTATCTATACTTATAATAAATCTGTAGAGAGGTCAATTCTGTACATGAAATATATTTTCAAAATAACTATCAGGGGGTGATTAGTGATCGATACTGATGCCAAAAATGCAATCAGTAAAATTTTTGTCTGTCTGTCTTTCTGTCTGTCTGTCTGTCTGTCTGTCTGTATGTTCCTTATAGAAACAAAAACTACTCGACGGATTTTAACAAAACTTGGTACAATTATTCTTCATACTCCTGGGCAGGTTATAGTATACTTAGGAATTCCCATGGGAACGGGAATTAGCGGGAAAATCCATTTGTATGAAAAATCTAAACCGCTTAAGTTAGACGCTTGAAATTTGGCATGCAGGTACCTTAGTAAACTTAAAGCTTAGTTACAACAGGATATTCCAAAATTCCCACGGCAACGGGAGTTAGCGGGAAAAAACATTTGTATGAAAAAATCTAAACCGCGTAAGATAGATGAAGGGGGTAAAACGGGATCTACGCGTACGAAGTCGCGGGCGGCCGCTAGTTTATGAATAAATCATCAACATAGCTGAAAATTTGCAATTCATGAAACTGTCCCGACTTTACGCAGTTTCAGTATTTCGTTTCATTCCCAAGCAAATTGCAAAAATAAAAGTTGCTGACGAAAACAAAGTGGATCAAGGCGAAATATTACGATCACGTTTATGAATGTCAGGAAGTAATCCAACTTGGGAAAGTCCCCGGATCATTTCCCATGACGACGTTCCCATTTTTATGGATTTTTATAAGTGAATCGCGCGAATTGTTTTCTTTATTTCAGCGTGTCGCTTTATGAGGTCATCTCGGCACTAAACTGGGTAAATCGGGGTTTATGTGGCTTTGATAGATAGCAAGTATGTAATTTCAGAACAAATGATCCATCAAAAACAGCTTTCAGCAACAGGCAGGTGATTGCTTAGTATGAACAAACATAATAATTTCGGTCCTTGCATTACTATAATATGAAGAAATGGAGGAAAGTTTACCTAATTGAGTTCAAATGGTCAAGGAGATACCGCAAAATGAAAACAATTAATCGTCACAAGAATCAGAAGAAATCACCGCTTGTTATTATTATGTTGAATTCAGGACTGCAGCCGATAAAAAAAAACAATTGAAAAACAAGAAAAGTAATCAACTTGCCTGAATAAAGTAATATGGGCGCGCGGTGGTATTGAATCACGCGATTGCATTTTGTTTTTTATGGCTACCAATGCCTCTCAAAGGCGCGCATTTCCATTAGACAAGGCAACTGCTTTGTTGCGGATGGCAATTTTTCCACGATCCCTATTCAATGGCCATCCGATAGACTGCTGTCTCACTCGCTGCCACAATTCAATAACGGCACTTAAGAGTGCAGCTGCGTTAAAGACGGTGCAAGCCAGTAGCGATAACCCGATGACATGGTAAACCCCCGATATTTGCTCATGTCATCGATAATTTTGACATGAGCCGTTACAATAGATTCTCTTGTTGAAAAATTGGTGTCAACGGTTGCGATTGGTAATGCTACAAAATATGTTTCCCATGCTTGTTAACTGCTTTATGTAAATAAGGATTAACCTATGGTATGGTTTAAGTAACATCAGCCAATCAAACAATAGATTGTTCAGATAAAACGTTTATGTAAAACACGTTTAAAGTGAATATTAAGCAGTTATATCATTACTCAAGTGGGTATACTACCTACTTACCTACGAAGCGAGACACACCAAATTTATTATAGTGTAATTTTCCAAGAAGCAGGCAATTGTAATTAGGTATTCCGAGCAAACTTACTGTTAGATGTTACGCGCTCAATATTTGACATTTCGTTACCAGTCACTACAATATTCCTCTAACTTTTTAGGTCGGGATGGTACTAAATAGATGTCCCAGAGACAGCCCGTAAGTTGAATAAGTTGTATGCTGTATGGACAACAGCAGGTTTTATGGAAGTATGGTGAGAAACGACGCTGTTTGCTGTCAGCTACCAAGTATATTCACTTTAACTCTTTCTTCTGGAGAGGAATAACAGAAGATCGCTTATAGCATGCTCTCAGATAAATGCAGCTCTCTTCTAACTTAAGTCTAGGCGTTATCCAGGCCTAAGCCACCGACTCAATAATTTCCTTTGTAGCCCGATCGCTCCAGAACTTCATTGATTAAACCCGAGTGTAAATGCCTGGTCTACCGCCTCCCCTTTGTTCGAAGAAACTTTTTCCTCAGATCGCAGACAATTCGCGACTGAATTGAAGCAAATTCTAGCGATAGTTTTATTGGTTGGAGTTCTGTGTTACCAAGTTGTTGGTGGGTAACACATTGTGGACCAGTGCACGCCAGAAGTAGTTTGTTGAAAGAATCTCTGTGAAGAGGTGGAAGAAAATATTGCAAAACAATTTCAGGACTGAATATTTTTATGCAATTTAAATCACTGTGAGACTGTCTTTATGAGCTAGTGGATATACACAGAAAAGTTGAAAGTGATCTTATGGGAAATGTATTTGGATCAATGATGTGGTTTACTCCAAAAAGTTAGTAACTAAGTTAAACTGTTATTCACGTGGCTTAATGTCGAAGCTACTGATTAAAAAAATCCTATACTTATTCGAAGCCAAAACATTTCATAAGCAATTTCCATATCCCTCTCAATGCAGAAGAGCTCGATTTCCAAATTGACCTTCCAATCGAAAATCCAGTGGAAAAAGTATTTCGCTTGCTCCGGTGCACGATTGATCAAAAACCAAGCCCTTTTTTAATGGAAAACTGATCGACCGCTAACTAGTCTGGCATTCGATTGCACGCGAATATGAGACGTGGGAAATTCATTCAAATCGAGATTCAAGTGCATTAATAACTTTCGCCAAATGCGGCTTCTTCAACAAAAAACAATGAAGTTCGCAAACTGATTAACCACATCTTGTAGCTGGCTGGTGATTTAATCCCTGGAACTGTCAGTATGATCTATTATTATAACTGATCATGCATTTCTTGGTTCAAGCAATACTCATTGTATGTAAATAAAAGTTCTTGTATCTGTCGCCTTTCACCATTTACAGGAGTGGAAAAAACATGAAGAGCCAACCGAGTACAAACATTGGACATGTCGACAGTCAATTATTAGTAATTATAAGCAATTATTTAGTTGAGCTTTCAATGAGTAATGGCTTTAGCTGCCCATATTTGTAAAATCATATTTTTTCATGGAATACAACGAATAGCCATGTCATGAATAATTTAATGTTCGTTTATGAAATTATGCGCAGTCGATCAATAAACTTATATTTGAATACTAATTGTTTGGACATGGCTTTGCGTATAAATATGTAGGTAAAACCGTTTAAATTCAATTATCGCTCATCTCATCTTACATTTATTCTCGTCTCGTAGAGAGTGTTGTACTTAAGTCTACATAAATAAATTCAAGGTGTAAGAATTATGGTCCTTGTCGTATGCTTTCAATTGCTGACGTCTTCATGCTGAGATCCTTATTGCTTTGACATAAGGGGCAAAATACATTTTTTTTAAACTCAATGCAAATCACATTGTACTGGAGATCCGATAATAACTAACCCGTAACTGCAGCAGACGGTACATTTATCATTTCGCGCAACTATTGTACACTCAATGGAGGGTTTAACTTTAAACCTGGCCCGTGAATAAGACAGTTGTACATTATTCACTATTTGCCGATCTCCCCTAACAGAAGTAATGCAATTCTGTAGCGTGTTAGCTTTTTTGTGACCCCCTGGTGAGCCCCCGCGATCCTTGATAACTCTATTGCGAATCGGATGGTGTTATGCTGAATGGGACGTGACGCTGCGTTTTTGGGACAGCATTAATAGATGAACTAGTTATTAATGATTCTCGTATTTGTTGTGTTTGTGCAGTCATAATACTAAGGCCGTAAAATCACGGATGGTATAATATTAGATTTTCATTCATTAATATTGTTCATTGTTAGGTTTCATAACTATAAAGATTTCAAATTTTTATAGCAGAATTTTATTAGTAAAAATGATTTATTTACCAACCTTAACTTTGTATTTCTAATTTATGTTCATAGAAACTGGGACCAAATCATTCAGATAGGTATTCGATTCGACTAAATCGAATACATTAAAGGTCTTTCATTCGCTTTTTTCTCAAATCGTACGATAAATAAGCTCATTGAATAATATCGCTTTTTTGTTATATCTGTCTTGTCAAAGCAACCAGCCGTTTAAATGCGTATACGAGTACTTGCCTCCACGTTCGCATAACCCTGTCCAGCTGCACATGCAGGTCGGATGCAGCCCACTCTCCCCGGGGTCCAATTTTCGTAACCCTGCCCTACGGGGCTTCCGCGTGAAGCTTTGGGCTTGGTAGAGTAATGGACACTGTGACACTGATCAATTTGGTGTGACATAGTAGTTTAAAAAAAACATGACTCGCAATATCTGGTGGTGTATGACCATAACTATAATATACATATTGCTCATGTATTGTTGGAGTACATAAAGAATATCCGTAGCGTACATTTGGTGTTTCCCAATAAATCAGCTAATTGTATTTTCTTCACAAAATTTTTTGTAGCTGTATTTAAACAAACCACAATTAATTATAATTAATAGTATCAGTAGTACTTTGCGGAAATCTATAATTAGATATTAAAAATATAAGCACTGAGCGGAAATTTTAAGCTAAGTAATTTTATCTTTTGATTATTTCACAATTTCATAATACACTTTTGTTACCAGACTAAAAATAAGATTAACAGCACCAGAATAAATTCCTAATCTAAAAACTAGTGCCAACATCTCTACCGCAGTTTTTTAAATTCGCATTCACAGCACAAGTTTGCGCAATTTGTCTGTCTGCCTGTCTTTTGGCTAGGCAAGTTTCCAAATGGAAAGTTGAGGTAAACCTTTGAAAAATGATAACCGAATTGCTTTAAAATTAGTTTCATTCGCCATTTTACTTTAAGAAGCGATTCGTACTGACAGGCATAAAAAATTGCAACTCTGAGAATTTCAAAAACACCCTTAAAAGATCTCAGACCATTTATTTGCACGTACAATTTCTTTGTACAAGCAAAAGCGTCATATCCTATTTAGATATACAGTAGTATCTTTTGTCTTCTGTCATATGGGTCATTTTCCAACAAAAAGATCTGTAGGGCCGAGTAGGCTTCCCGTGAGACCCCAACATATTTCAAGTGCAGGATTAAAACGTCTATAGTAAAGTGCGAACGCGGTGTTTGTCTGTGACAGATGATCGGTTTAATCTACCGCCTTTAAATTTAAGGGACCTTTATGGCTGGAGGGCAATAACGCAGGACCTTTTTAATCTCGTGCACGAACTGTTTAGCAGACTTGCACTTTTGTCCAGATGCTTTACAGTTTAGTCGGGTATTAAGTTATTATCGTATTAACACAGGCATTGGCTCTCTTGACATGACTACTGACGATACAAAGAGTATTAGATATAATTGAGCACACAGTCTCTAGATGCGCTGTTATTGTATATTTTTCCAACTATCACTTTCAGAAATATCAGAACAATCTGGAGAAAGAATTTCTAACAGCAGAAATTATTTCATTAAAATTTCTAAAAATCTAAGATATTAATTGATGTGAACTACCAACGTCGGTTTACTTAATTGGAAGTATGTTTCACTAACAAAGAAAATCTTTTTCTTTCAACGCTATCGACGATTAGGTACTACTTAACTTGTATTGATTTAAATATGTTCATTCTTCTTTAAGTAATCTCGTTAATGATAACTTAGCAATTTTTCTTTCTAATAACAAAATATTTTAAACTAAGAACTTTCTGCATGAACAAACATTATTGCTCCTATTTCATTATTCTACGGCAAGAGATCCTACTGTAAGAAATAAAATTTAAAATCGTCACTTCACCCGTTACTTTCACTCTACTCCGAAAATTTTGTGAATAATCATACATGCGTAATTCACTGCATATTAACAGAACCTGCCCCTTATTCACAAAAAAATTCAGCTTACAATCCTTCCTGCCAATTATTTTAAATAAAAAGGTGTTATGAATATTATATCGTTGAAAAAAGAATGAAATATTGTGCGTGAAGTTCACACGTAGTAATAACCGAACAAAACATGCCATTTAAACTTTAATTTACTTCACCCATTTCACCCTAGTAATTGGTTAAAACGCGTGTAATTGACGTTAAGTATTTATTGACACGTCATTCATAACGTTTATTTTGAACGCGAGTTTATTTAGGCGCACGGTTGTTAACAAGCCAAGTTAGTCACGTAACTAATAAATGTGTACTTTTTTAATCAGTTGCTTTTTATTTCATTCTAGTTACAGGAAAAGATATGTACCTACAGTAGGCGCGCGAGTTCATGTCCATCGGGGCCTTACTTACTTACTTACTTATACTTATACTTACTTATAAGTTGCAAAAGGTTGACCTACTTAATTGGTAATAATTATCAATATCGACATTAGCATAATTAGTTAGGTAACAGCACTACCGCATTCCTCAGGATGGACATGAACTCGCGCGCCTACTGTATGTATGTATGTATGTATGCGATAGATAATTTTTAAATTCTTTATAATAGGTATAACTACGACATAGGACAATTTTTTCCAAATACTGTAAAGTTTGGTAAATCACCCAACCAAAGTATTAAAAATGAACGAATATTGACTCTACATGAATCACATAATGAGTTTTAGAATCCTTCAATTTTTTTTATTATCCTACAAATTAAATCAAATCGTTAATTTCTCCAAGTAGGCTCCCAAAGAGCACTTTTACAGGTCCCAACGCTACCACTGCTTGAAACAGTAATGAGAAGCCAGTGCTGATAACAAGCAGCGCAAGAAACACAATCACTATTTTCAAATGTCAAAAATTATATTCCAATCATTTTTATTATCACAACTTGGCGAAGCACTGCCAACATCCCGGCACGATTCAAGTGCTCCGGCGCATGCCGTCCATAGCGCAATTAGACACGGCCCATTGTTTAGTTATGAGGACTCACTGATGCTGGATGTGTAAATTATCCTTAATCAAATACAATTTATTGACGACATTGATGAAGAAGGCGTGGATATGGCATATTAAACTGGTAGGGTTAATACTGGGACGTGTAAAAGTGTTTTTTTAAAGCCTACTTACAGAAATAAATGAGTTTTACTGAGTTTTTTATTATCAGTTTTAAAATTGTACATTTCATTTTATTAGTCTACTTTAATTTGTCACTCATGTAGGTGTACCTTATGGTTACTCATAAGTTGTACTTGTAATGATTTTAAAATGAGACACTCACGTTTTCTTGTCATTACTACACACTCAATTTTCAATATCTTATGACTTTAAGCTGAAGCTGAGAACCTGTGACCAGGCCTATGATCTGAGGACCAGACGATCTGGTGAAGGTCGCGGGAGGTGCCTAAATACGGGCGGCACAGGACCGGTCTTGATGGAAATCTTGGGGGAGGCCTTTGTCCAACATTTAATGTCTTTCGGCTAAAACTAACGAGAACCTGCCTTTCCATTTACCAAACACTTATATTTTTTAACATAATGCAATATATGTGCCCACAGCAGTGCAACAGTGTGGTGGTGACTGTGGTGCAAGCTGTCTATCTATGGACTAGAAGCATGCCACATCTAAAACTTAGTACCTCCGCAACAATTCACAGAGACTGACCACGACTCGGTGCAGCGCCATCAATAACCCCCTGTCAGATCGAATAAGCGGTCATCTCCGTCTCTTTCACACTGCATAACGCGCGAGCAGGACGCACAAACGATAACTCATGCAGTTGAAGAACTACCACGGTGTCTCACGACAATTACAACGTGTCAAAACGGAAACGCGTCCGGACGGCGACGGGGAAACGGCTGCTTGGCCGGGATTTATGACAATGCAGATAACATGGTTCCGTTTGTAAACTGGGTATGTTCCACGACGGCAGAATTCTGCAATGTTGTGAATAAGAAACAATATTAAAGAAGGTACCTGCTAAAACAAATTGCTCTGGATATGGCTGGCGAAACACTAAAATCACTTGAAAATATCGACAGGTTCAAAAGATGTCTCCCTGAGTTCGTATTTAGTTAGAGCTGTATTCTCAGCTAAAACAGTAAGTTTGATGCGAACCATCCAAAACCACGCATGTAAAGGGAAAAGGAGAGACAAAATCTGTAAAAGTGATATCGTCCCACCGCAGGATAATCCTGAACATCAGAGTCCTTCCAGGGAAAAAAAACCTTTTCATTTTCAAATAATTCAGTTACCAATTCCTTACTGTTATTCCACTATCTGCTACACACACGAGGATAAAGTAGGTTAACTCACATCCATAAAATATTTTCAGGGCGACTTGTCTTACTTGTATTTAAAGAAACAACAGCATAATTTTCATGAATACTTATACATTGTACAAACTGTAGTTTAATAACGTAATAATAAGACAGGGGCTTAAATAAGCTTCTTCTATTTTCAACCCTCCTAGAGCAGACATTTATGTACTTTATGTTACTAATATAAGTGCTCTTATCTCCAGGTTTGTCACCTCTGCCCAGGGGAGGGCCGACAAATTGCGGGATTATGCTAAACTCACCCTTATACTTAACGTAACGGTTATGAAATTCTTACCGCGGTCCCGGCGACCCATCGAGCGAAATATGATTATTTTATTGGGCCAAATCTGCTATCCAAAAGATATCCTGTACCTTTAAGATAACGGGGCTTCTGCTGAAATATTATAGAGCCTTTTACGCAGTAAAGATAAATATTTCAGAATGGCTTAGCTGAAGGAGCTGATACATGGCGCAATCTTCTGCAAACACGATTTTGGTCATTCCCATTTTTACTCTTTTCAGCTGTCTATTGAGTCATCATGACTTACGCCCGTTTTCACTAACATTATTATGAGGTCTCACAGTACGCGTGGACGCATATGGTCACACACGAACCAACCAACGCTATGCGTTCGATTTGCTGCTTCACTTAAGCAAGCATCGTTTGTGAATACAGGCGTTAATGTCAGAAAACTATGGTGGCTCTTAGAATCTGCAACTGTGGTAGTGATGTTAAAACCTACACCATAGAAGAAGAATCCATAGTTTTGACACAAAGTATAGACCAACTTTTAACACAAAGACGAATGTTTCAAGATTCTTATCTTCATAATTTATGAGAAAGGAGTCCTTTCAATAATAATGACTCACTTTTTTTTAAGATTACACTTTAAATGCTTTAAATTCCTTCACAAATTCTGTCGCATGTTTTATTATACGTCATAAATACTTTATCCTTGATCAAGGCACATCCAGACATGCAGTAAAATGTTTATGATCGGAATACATTATCACACTCCTATAAATCTTATGGGAATTATGTCAGCTCGAGGTTTCCCATTACGCACGACATTATGTCTGCGATTGTTTTGTAAAGGTCTTACCGCATCTATGCAAGAATAACTTGTAAGTATTTATTTATTTGCAGGACGGTAGGTATATTACTCAGTGCCTTGGTGGCAGTAACGTGTCAAGATGAGTGCTACTACTGAGTGGGTGATACTGGTGGTTTTTTCTTGAGGTCCCTGTATAATTTTTTTGTTGTCAAATACGTGGGACACTATTTAAGTTGTGAGCCTAACTACGAAAACAAAGTAGTTTATTATTAAAATGGGATTGTTTGCTTTTATTGGTATTGTCTTTCATGATTTATGTACTTTTTAATGTGTCCGAAACACTTTTCATAGCATTTTTTCCACTCAGCTTGAGGCACCTCCAAAGCATGGTTTTTGACCGCACCGACAGTTGCTTCTGGCTTACATAAATCGCTGTTCACGCATTTAATTTTAATATATGGGTACCAAAAAAAGTGCCTAGATTCCAAGCAAGAATTTTGTAGCGTTGGACCTGTTTATTTCATATTTTGAGTGTTCAAATAGTCAGTTGTATGACGAGACGTGTAAAAGCTCACATTTTCGTCACGAATGGCGATTCAACTATGCTGGTCAGTTTCCCTTATTAAACTGAAGACTTTTGGAAAAAAAGTGGCTGTTTACTATTAAGAATTAACCATTCTAAATTTCTCTAGTAACGTTTCTGTCATGTAATCGGATATTTCGGAAAAATAGGCGACCGTAAGTTTCAAAGTGTTCCGAGCGCATGGGACTTTTGTTGGAAATGGTTCATCTTAAAACACCTCCATAGTCGATAGCTGTTTATTTTCAGGATCATTATGCATAGATCCTTAATTCGTCAACTGTCACAATTTTAAAAACGGCTTCTAAGGCTTTTTAAACGTATTTATCAAACATTTTCAAGGACTAAACGACACAAGCGTCCTATTGAGCGTTTGAAAAATTTTGGGACATCCAGCGAGAAAAAAACGTATTAACCATAATATGGTCATACAATATTTTATTACTGCTAGTGGAATTAATGCCTAGTTTTATCTCAATCCTACGATATATCACATGACGAGGTTTCTCTTCCATTTTTCTGACAACATCAATGTTTTCCGCCACTATTAGTCATTTTGGACGACTTTCGCAAAGTTCACTGGTGAGCCAACGACATACAATATTATATACTTCTTAAACTAGCGTTTTACAATGGTAAAGGACAGATCTTTATCACCAAAAGAGAAATTTAGCTGACCGCTTCAGTTTTGTGTTGATTAACCACGTCGAAAGTCATAATAAATCTTCGCGTGAAAATTTCCGCAAGTCAATTCCATGTTTATGTAGTCAAGATAATTTTCAATTCAATGTTAATAATACAAAACGTGCTCAAATGATAAAAAGTTTTGAATAAGGTTGTAGTCAAAAATGTCAAACTTTTCATTAAAAGTATCAGATGTCGTCTAACAACACGTTATGTTGTCGAGGCTCACAACTTAAATAGTGCCCTAGTAAAGATTATTTCATTCTTTCTTTCTGCTCCTTATAAAACGAACGGTTTTTATTTGGGCTATATGGGATCCTTGTTAACGCCATCGTACGTAGAGTCCGAATTCAATTCATGTCATTGAGCTAGAGTGTTCCTTTGCCAATTTTGAACGAAAATCTGTAATGTTTCTTAACCTCCATTTGCAATTCAAATGATTCATACAAATAAAGTCAAGCATATAAGAAAATCATGTAAGTCGTGTTTGTTGACATGCTAGTTGCTACCACGTTATCCCAGATGTTACCACTACAACTTACGATATTTTCTATATTTGCTTCATATTTTATTGAAGTCCCAAGATATGAAAATAATCGGAGTGATGTATCCTCCCCTAACCCATAACCCTCTGTAGTTCCGCAGCGCCGCCCGGGAGTATTATCTCACTAACCTACTTCTGAAGCGGGGCAATGGAGACGGTAATAAAATTTGTGGGCACTTTTCCATTTTATACATTTCATAAATTATTGAATTGTTGAAGTTTTGTCACCGCTATGACGCTCTTTCATCTTTTGCGACCTAGCCCCCTGAGTAAAAATTCTAACCTGTGTAAAGCACACACATACACTTATAAAACAATTAAGGTGCGATTGCGGTCAAATACCTGCCTTGACTAGCATAAAAAAATTACGCCCGTATTCACAGACATTACTATGAGGTCTCACAGTGCGCGTGTATGCATAGGGTGACACACGAACCAATCACAGAGCTTTATTCAACGCTGTGCGTTCGATTTGCTGTTTCACTTAAGCATGAATCGTTTGTTACTCTCTACTCTTTTAGAGTAAGTATTTAGGTGAGTCAGCTTGCGTATCAAGCAAGACAAGACATCGTCATCACCATTCTTTGTTGAACCAATACGAACAAGTGCATTGCTATGAATTCCACAATTCAACAGCATAATTATATTGTAATACAGAATTAGTTCTCAGAAATACAGTGATTAGCTGTCTGAAATACAGCATTAAGAACAAATCGATTGATTGCTAAAATTGTGCTTCACTCACTTCGCTAGATCCTTAAACGTTCGCGTTCCCGTCTCAGTAACCCAATTCTGAAGAAGCGGTAATCAAATCAGCAGGGGCTCTCTTGTTCTCCAAATTGACAATAATATTTGGACAGGACCAGCCCAGACTTCGTTAATGTCTTCTTGGAATAGCAAACCTTCGGAACAAATTGTGAAGTCAATATTTTAAGAGTTTTTTACGTTAATTCAAGGTTTTTGTTTCATGTTTTGCTTCTATGTAGAGTCAGCGTCCAAATAGTTCGTGACACCCAAAGTAGCAAAGTGTAAAAAGTTCGCAACACGTCTTTGACGGTTGTATTATAAACTTTTTGCCCACTTTGGGTAACACAAACTATTTGACACTGGCTATATTACTAGATACTCATAAGTCTAGCTGAGCTAAGACATTGCCCATAGTTTTCGACTCGTTTTCGATAAGTCTATACCTCATTTTAGCAGATTTTTGCAGTAGACTGCAAACGAGTTAGAGCTTATTGTGCCACGAGGCCCACCATCAGTCTTAAGACAACATTCATATCGTTTTGTTTAATTAATCCAATAAAACGTCATTATTTACCTTCATATTATATTCATTACTGTTATTTTAGACGACAGTCTATATCAAACTTAAACAAAGATACATCTAGTCAAGAAGTACCAATCATTTATCATATTTATCTAGTACTATATTTATACTGATCATAATTATGACTCCACTGGACTTCCTAAATGTGCACATTAATGTTTTAAGATTACCAAAACTAACATCAATAAATTAATTACCCAGACATTGTAAATAACAGCATTGGCGCCTGACACTGTCATTACAGATTAGACAACTTTTCAAACAAGAAGATAATGATCAAACATTATTACATTCTCTGATCTTTAGAAAATTTCCTCTCCAAAACTTTGCTGTGATTATTTGACAGAATAAAAATACTTTTCACCGGAGTTTCCTGAAAATACTGGGCGGTTAGGGTTGCCAAAAAGGTTATAATACAATCTATTGTGATTTGTTATTTTGAACTTTACGATATTATAGGTTACACGCCAGAATGGCACTTAGGCTATGAGAAGGACTTTTTATTGAAAATGCTGTGTTAAATTTCTTTTTGTAGGTCTTCTCCGGAATTCTGCTAATAATTTGAGTAACATCCCTATAGATATGTATTGTAGGACATCATGATATTCGTGATAATAATATTATGACGTCAGCATTCACGTCAGTCATACACAGTTTTTGCCCTCCTGAAACAATGAAATAACAATAAATTCCATAACTATTTCCACAGCCCTATACCCAAACAAACAGTTAGAAATCGAAGGAACTAACCAACAAATGGGAATGGTATCGGAAACAGTTACGGCGCGGCGACGTATTTACGCGGCGCGCGAGCACCGATGACGGACACATCGCCCGGACTAGTGCATAGGATGCGAAGGCAATAAAAACAAGTGCGCATCAGGATTTAAGTGACAGTTGACACATAAGATAGTGTGAACTGAGAGCTGTTTATTGATTGTACCTACTAGCTTTTATTCGTGGCTTCGAATGCATGAGTTTCAGTTTGTCACAAAAAGACCGTGATAAAAACTAATGCTTTTTCCTAGGTCTCAAACTTTTGCCGTGTTCGAGCGCTGGTTTTCTCAGTGGGGAATTAATACATAAACCTATATACCTACTTACGACGATTTATAGAGCTTTCTTTCACAATAACGAAACAATTGCCTTATTGAAATAAATCTTCAGATAGGAAACAAAGCACTACCCTTATGCTAGTATCAGTTTACATTAAAAGTAAAACAATACAGCATCTTCCGCTCTTTTCTTGATTTCGGCGAATTCTTCCAAAAACCACACAATTCACTCCATAAAAAGGTCTTAAATTCAACTCATTTTTCTCCCTCTCTCTCACTCGTCGACGTGAATGAGAGAGATAAATGAGCGGATATTTCAAAACTTCACGAAGTAGACCACCAAGAATTGCCATGCGCCCGCGCTGTGTTGACAGACAGATCGCTCGACAACATGCGATAGGCGGATGCGCGCGCAATACATTTCACACTCATGCAAATGTGAAGTGAATTGCTTGCTACAATTCTCGAGTGATAATATTTCAGTCTTCGTATTTTGCTCCCGTTTACACATGGCCATAAGAGTTCACAACTAAAAAAGTTACCTACATTGTTTAGTGTCTGGTAAAAGCTAAGTTGATGGCAATTGGCAAGGCAACTTAAAGCTTAACACATTGAACGCCAACGCGGTCAATGTTGTCCGACACTGCACTTTCCTACCAGGCCAAGTAAAAATTTCAATTTTTTTCAATTTTCGTCGATTGTTTTTTTTTGTTAAATCGTTACATTATAAACATAAATAAAGGATTTTATTAACATATAGTTGTTTTTGAGTCTCTACATCGTATTATTAAGCGTCGGACATCATTGACCCCCATGGCCCCAGTGAGCGAAAATTCGAAAATCCGTTCCGTAGGGCCGCGCGGTCATGTTGTCGACCATCCCCGCTCGCATCCAAAAAAAAAAGGAGAACAACCAAAAAAATAAAGAGTTGTACATTGGTAGGTTTTTGATATATTATATTACGCATAAATGGGAATATTATAAGGTATAAAATGAGAAACGAAACTAGCAGGATAAGTCTTAAATAGTGATTAAAAATAATAATAAATTAATCGATGATACCGTAAAAGGAACGCTAAAAGTGAATTTTTTCAAATTGTTTTAATTAAAAAAGGTTCATCAAAGGTTTTCATCCATCACTGTAGTGTCACTTTCGATCAGTTCTTTTGTCAAAACAATAGTGAATTGTCAGTATATTTACAAATAATCTTTAAAAATATACTTAAAATTAAAAATAATTATAATGACATAGCTGATTTAACGTGCCAATAATTAGACCTACATGAATAATAAAAAAAGTTTTAGAATAGAGTATCGATAAGAGAATTTTTTTTTTTCATACATTAAACAAATATTTTTCTCGAAAATCCTGCTAGGTGTAAGCATCTAATAAGTACAATAATTTATGCCACTAATAAGGTTTTAAATGGCATAAGTTTTGTAGCTGTACAAAGAACTTAGTACCTGTACCAACCCTTCATACAAAGTGGTTGTTCAACAATGAAAGTGACTTTTTTTTATTTTCCTGCATAATATAAATTATGTAAAATAAGTAAACGATATGTTTTAATTAATAAACCGTTATTATCTTGCTAAAAAGTTGATACATTTGCAAAAATGCATTGTAGTAATTACCATGTTTCATTGCGCTACCGTTATCCACATTTTTTTTTCTAAGTCCGAGCTTTACTTGAGAACCAAGTGACGTACACTAATCTTGGGAGCCGCGCGGGTCAGCTTATATGAGAATTATTGAAGAAATGCTGTCCATCGGCTCAATACAGAGGTTTGAACATAGGTCTGACTCGCGGTCATCATTGTCCGACGCGGCCCGAACGGAAAGTTAAAGTGTCGCCCATCATTGTCCCCCATGGCCCGAACGGAATAGTGCCATTTTTAGGCTGGCAGCGAAGGTGTTAAACGTTCCATTGAGTAGGTAATTTCACAACTGAACTGTATTTAAAGAGTTATGTTATGAAAGTTATTTTGATTTTAAATATGTAGTTATTTTTCTTGCTGCTAACTCAATTTACTCTTTTGTTCTTTTTCTCTACTGTTCCTTACAGAAGAAAAAATTGAAAATAGGATAGTGCCGTCACTGGTTTTTTTAATCAACTAAACTTGAAAAATTAAGTGGAGGACGACAACAAAATAAACATTCTTTTATTAACAGTTAAGTCTAAAATGTTTTCTGTAAATATTCTTGCTTTAAGTGGTGCCAACTTTCCTCTCAAATACAAGTACATTTCTAATAACCAGTCGTTGTTTATGGTTAGAACCATAATCTACTCATTTGAACCATAATAATAGCTTGAACCAATATCATTATCTGCCTTTAATTTCAAACATAATGTTTACTTAATAAGGAACTCGATTAAAAACCTTATAAGTGGAATAAATAAGTATAAAACTTGTAGATACAATTACAGGCTACCTGAAACGTGAAATAGGATACTTTTCCTCAAGAGGAGATCAATTAAGAAGATTATAACGTGTCGAAGCCTTCTTTATGTTAACTGTGAGGATGAAATATCAAATCAAGATTCCATTGCTTGAATTAAGATCCTTACCACGTACTATTATTAAACATATTAGTTTTGTTCAAATAACCGTATTTATAAACGCTACTTACTCATTTTAAGTCTCTAGTTATCGCGGGCCTTAAATGTCCTTTAGATAATCGGCACTTTTCTCATGACTTTCCTTGATTTTTAAGATACACCATAATACATTTTGAGCTCTACCCTTGTATTTTCTGAATCTATGTATACGTTCTAGGCAATAACTTTTTGTAGGGGACCCCGACAAACAATAAGCCGAAAACTTTGAATCTTAAAGCCGAATTAAAATGAAGAAAATCAAGCCTGGCTTGAAATTAGGTTTTGGGCTACGAACTAAAGTATTACAAACTTTTAAACTCTACACCATTTGTTTTGCCCGAAATAAAACTAAGGACTTAAACTTAACAATTAAGAGACGTTTTATAAATACGTCCCCGAGTCCTAAACCGTTATCTAGTTAATGCTAACTCGGTCTGAGCTGTAAATTGTGCACCAACCAGTGGGTAATCTAATAAATTATCTGTGATAGGGTAAACCGCAGTCGAACCACGTATGTATCGCAGTTTATATGCTGTAGGGTTGCCTTGTATCATAACATACGAGTAATCATGATGAAGGATTGCGTCCAATCAAGGTAAATACTACCTTGGCGTTTTTATTCATAATAAACTTATGATAGCTATCTTCATTTGGGCTTAGGTAATTGGAATGAGAGACCTGGAAAAGTGTTCCATACATACTTAATAGGAACGATTAGGTACTTTTGGAATATATTTTTTGCATTTTATTTTCAACGAAGGAAAAATTCTGCTAGGTATTTAGATAGATACATAACTATGTATTTATACATTTAGATTTTCAACAAATACCTACAAGCAATTTGATTTCCGGTGTATAAAATATGAATCTCTGTGTTTTGAAACAATTAAGAATAAGAAGTTTAATTACAATTAAGATAAAAATAAGGTTATTATTCATGTTTTCATACTTCTTGAAGAATTTTTGTGGCATTTATAATAAACTAGCTTTCCGCCCGC
This sequence comes from Ostrinia nubilalis, assembly GCF_963855985.1. NCBI lineage: Eukaryota > Metazoa > Arthropoda > Insecta > Lepidoptera > Crambidae > Ostrinia > Ostrinia nubilalis. The sequence continues at coordinate 5,161,737 of NC_087088.1, read as the reverse complement.
GGCTTCGCCCGCGTGGAATTTTGTCTGTCACAGAAAAACTTTATCGCGCGCGTCCCTGTTTCAAAAACCGGGATAAAAACTATCCTATGTTCTTTCCCGGGACTCAAACTATCTCTATGCCAAATTTCATCAAAATCGGTTGCGAGGTTTAAGCGGGAAAGCGTAACAGACAGACAGACAGACAGACAGACAGACAGAGTTACTTTCGCATTTATAATATTAGTTGGGATTTTTACAGTTTAACAACCCTAGACGAGTGCACACATGGGTGCACGTAAGGGTGTTACAGTCTGTGGTCACTACAAAGATTCAGTTAGTCCTAGCTAACAGATCGGAATACCAGTCTGACGTTGAAACCCGATAATAATTCGTTCAGTCTATGCTATGCTACAATAGGTACTTTTTGTTTATGAAGCTTTCTAATCTTAGCAAATAGCGGTACCTTTACCCTAGGCGCAGACCACCGACTTTTAGTTGGCCGATAGTTGGGCCCGATTCTAATTTGTATGAAGAATCCACCGATACAAAATGGGTGTAGGCTTAAACTTCCAATGATGGCTATTGTTTTTTTAACACCACAGGCGAATGACAGGACCTTACTCTACAGTGACGCCATCCTGGTGAGTGTAAATGAGATAGTCCTACTACTTCAGCGTCAGCGCTTACCAGTTGGTATCACTGTATTAGCCTAGCTAGGGGCTGGCTAGACAGTGACGCTGACACGCCAAGTTGCTAGTGCTAGTGATGACCTTACTTCTCGGTGACACCAAACTGGTGAGTGCTAAAATGTTAGCTATCATTCTCTTATACTGACTCAAACAACGATTTTCAACGTAGATATTATTAGAATACCTAATGATAACCATAAACAAAGTTGTGTTCCCTCGGGAACCGCAGAAAGCACATTACGTACATTACGAAGGCGCCAGTGATATAGAGATATGACTCGTTGAAAGAGCGAGGTCAGAGCTTCAGTGGAACTGGAAGACTATGTCATTATTATTTCTGTTACGCACACGTGGGTCACACTTGCGGGGTAAGTACTGATTTCAATAGAAGATCCTAGAGTTCAATAGAAACTTATTCTTTTGTTTTAAAATAAATAATCTAATCGCATCATAACTAGTTTTTAACTGTATGTAATTTAAGCAGAGGTTGAACCATCTTCTTCTTTCAAGAACTGAGGTCATAATTCTTCAATCCGTTTAAAAGTTTACTTCTCTGCTCTACATCTATCTTTTGAGTTATCGATGTTCGATACCCAATACAATTGATAGTAGCATTTGAGCAACAAATTCGCCTGCCCATCTTTAAGTAGAACGTAACCAGTTGGTTTTATCGTTTCAGCCAAATGACGTTCAATGCTGGACAAAGTCCTCCTCAAGGATTTCCTTAACGATTCCTTCCGGTCCTTCGCTGCCCGCATCCAGGTACTTCCCGCGACCTTCACCAGATCGTCGGCCCAGAGTAGGCTCGGAGAACGTAACAGTATATTTATCAGTATTTTCAGGTAACTATTAAAAGTTTTTAATCGATAAATGCTGGACGTCGTTCTTTCACCCACACCGCATCTACAACATTAAACTGACGAATTTACGAAAAACTGCTCCCGTCTAATAGTCCTCACCATTATTATTTCCTTTTTCATAAACGCAATAAAATGACTATTTCCCAAAACATTGCACCATTTCCACGTGCAGTGTCGCACGGTTCGCACATAAATAATCGTGTGCGCCCAATAATTCTGTGGCGGCAGTAATGTCGCGTGAAGGTGCCATTCATGGGGGGACACGATACATGTTTAGGGGATATTTTTGCAGAGAATATCGTGGGATATCGTCCTGTTAGGCCATATTTATAATTCATAGAAATATGATCACTATTTTTATAGTTTCAGCCACGCTAATTGCTCTCTTTTTTAACCCCGTCGCCCGACGTCTATCTGTTGGTGGCAATAAGTAGTCCTCAGCAATTTAAATCGAATATCTCAATGATTCAAAACATATTGTTGTAGGCATCGATTTTATATCCTCGATACATCCAAACCTATTAAATATTCCGCAAATAAATAATCACTACACCAAAAAGGTTAACAGCCAATTTCTAAAACAAAAGCTTGATCCAGCGGCTAAATAAGCACGACGGCCATGTTTGATTTGTGATCACAAAACAAACACATGCAAATAAAAATTACCACCCGTTGGGCGTTTGGCACCATACCGAGTTTAACTGCCAGTTCACTTTCAACTTAAAATCTTGGATTATAAGATTGAGTTTCCTTTAGACAGTCCCTCAATTACTCAAGGTTAAGACCATGTTACAAGTCTGAACGAAAATGCAAGCGATACTCGATGCTACAGCTGGATTCCAAATTGCGTTTAAAATAAAATGCACAGATTTATTTCGTCGTTGCATGTTCTGTGACTTTAAAAATTTATCGCTATATCCACTGTGATTTAGTTATATTCTTATTGCACGGAATGTGAATATGAACAGGAAAAACAGAGGAAAATGTATTGTTAAGAAAATCCAAAAAGTATTTTTGTGTGTGATCTACTTATTAGTTATTTAACCAGTCAAGGAATGATTAAAAGCCACATTTTTTCGTTTATAATAAATACTACCCTGGATATGTATATTAAAGTTTCTCAGTGCATAAGATACAATCAACTTTTTTGTAGATAAATATTAAAATAAATAGTTCAGTTACACATGTCACAAAGGTAGGCCTCACTCCAGTGTCCAGTGGGACACCTGAACAATTGAAACTAGAAACAACTAGACTTAATTACTGTCTGCACTCATCTCTATGTACCACCACGACTCTACATTTCTTGCAATAACATTCAAATAAAATACTTGTAAGTTATTTCCACAAATTATGTTAAACCAACAAGGCCCTGTATAGCATGCGCGCGCGTCGTTCATATATCAATTCCAACAAGCGATGATAAATTAGCTGAGATACAGTATGTGTTGGTTCGCCGCACGGCACACGATGTATGAAATATATCGCCGAGGGGTTAAGTAACAAATGACTGGAGAATGCAGTTTCGTTTGTCAATTGTTATCAGGTTTATGGTGAGTGATGGCTAATTTTGTCGGCACGAGAAAGATAGGTAGGTCGTAGAGACGTCTTGTAAATTGTTTGGAAATACGGAAAAGAGTTTGAATGTAAAGTCAATTTGGGATACATTTTCAATGTCTGATTTTCCGATTCAAACACACGCTGCATCTGGTAATGGCTGAATGAAAAATCGAGAATTCGTATTATAATTTTCATTAGAATAGATACTTACACCTAGCTAATAATGATGACAATGGTTAAATTCCACTGAAATGAAAGAGCAGGAAAGTTGTGAGGAAAATACTTTACCACACAGAAAACAAGGACAGAATCAATGACTGAGACTGAATAGAGTTTTCGGCGTTGTTTTGCTAGAACTAAACTAATAGCTCTATAGGAAATTCCCTTATCGCGCGCGTCGAGGCTTCTGTTTTAAACCACATTTTATTATTGTTGACTCTTTAAAAATGATCCACGACTCTACCCAGCTAAGGGTCATCCCACACAGTACTGTCGTCGGTCCACCACACTACATCAGCGATAATAACGCGTCATCCAGCATGTCAAGAGCCGCCCACTCTGCCTCGCTTATTTACTGCTGTCTGCTGGTTATCAAGCCCATTCGTCGTGAGTCAACGTCTGTGCATCATCTTTTAAACGTCTTGCGGGATGGATGTATTGTGAAAAATAAGCGTTTTCAAATTTTGAGTCAGACAAATTAAGTGATTAAAACTTGAACAGAATGGTATTGAATGAAATATTTAGGTAAAAAGTACTTAAAGAGTCCACGCCAAGTAACGAGTGGGAATAATAGAAGTCCATCTGGAGGGGAGAGTCCCACTTAACCCATTGATCATCCCCATTGGCCAGTGGGTAAAAGCAAAGCTTTTCCCGACGGAAAAAAATGAGGAAGGTATAGTAATACCAGTTTTTTGGAGGACCACACTAGAAGGACTTCGAATACTCAAACATGTTAAGAATTTAAATCACAAATTACCGATATTAAAAAAACCTCGATTTAATAACTTCGTTGCAAGAGTTCAAGTTCTTTTAAATTCTTAGCGGATACGGAGTACGGGTACGGAGCCCACGATTTTAATGGGTTGCCAGAAAGATTTCATTAGCCATTTAAACAAAATCAACTCATTACTCAACTGTGTAAACGTCATTAATTTCCTCAATCCCTCATAATTGCCGTTGAAAATTCTTTTCACGGAAATCTCGACTCGTTTATTTTTCACAATTAACGGAGTTATGATTTAGGGATCCAGTTCCGCGGCGGCCATTTTGCATCGTCTTCTCTTTCTTACGTTACGAATTTGAAACTAACTAGTATTTCAGTTCTTAGTTAGTATTTCACTTTTAAACAATAGTAGGTACCTATTAGACGCGAGATATACCTAAAATTACGTCGTTACATACAATGCACTTTTAATACCACCTGAGTACCTACTCCTATAATAAAATTTGGTATATTTTATGAGCTGCCGAATCGCAATTTCCGCATTTTTATATGGCAAAGACAAGTTATGATATAACTTTTCGCCAACTCAACTAACTTCTTATTGCTTTCAAAGTTGCCGAAAAAATAATTTTACAGAAAGTTCACAATTATTTTGCTTTCAGGGCAAGAACTTTTAACGGATAAAAAAGTTTTAAGATAAATCTATGGCATCGAACTGATCACGTATGTTGTACATTATATTATGCGCTGAACTATATTTTAAGGTAATAAATGCTCGGAAAAGTACAATAAATACGTTGTTATGTATGTACTTTAATGCAAATCAATCGGATATCTACTTGTACCAGTCGTGGTCGGGAAATGTAAAGTTTGAGTGAAAGTGCACTACATCTTGTATATTGCCAGTAATATGTCAGCGAATATTCCCTTCCGGGCCCTTTGGCTTTTTATTGAGTTTTTCCACTTGGTATCCGAACAATAACCCTTGATAGGTCATTACTTCGGCATGTTTTTTCTCGAACTGTAACAAAAGTATTTGTGTTGGCGACGCGACACGAATGATATTATGTACTAAGTTAATTTAATCATCTTTTTCACTACACCACTTTTTTTTTTTTTTTTTTTTTTTTTTTATGTGATAGGAGGCAAACGAGCAGACGGATCACCTGATGGTAAGTGATTACCGTCGCCCATAGACACCCGCTTAGATAGTTATTGACACCTGAAAGCCCCGACAAAGAAATACGGGGCTTTCGTATAGATAATTAATATTACAAAAATGCGAAAGTAACTTTGTCTGTCTGTCTGTCTTGCTTTCACGCCTAAACCACTGAACAGATTTTGATGAAATTTGGCATGGAGATATTTTGAGTCCCCGGAAAGGACATAGAATACTAGAAAGGACAGACAAAATACCACGCGGGCGAAGCCGCGGGCGGAAAGCTAGTTTTACCATAAATAATTGCCCCATATTTTGTCTTAGGAGAGTTAGTGTAATCAAAAAAAAGTTCAAAACAATAAAGTCGAAATTGGTGGAAGCCACTGGTACCAAGTGGCGCAAACCCTCATATGCGTAGATAAGCGGGCAAGCGTCGGTGCAAATTGCGGGTACCCATCCATCGCGTTTGCATACTTATGGTATTGCTCACTGCCATTCGCATACCATCGCTTTTGGGATAAGATATACCATAACTTACCCCTATTCATAAAGAATAAACAAAGCACCATTTAAATATCATGGCACTGTAGGATCCTCGACATTTTAGTAATATATTAGGTATAAAAGAATCGAAAATTATTGCGAGCGATAGTGATCGCTCACCTATAAGTTACTTACTGAACAGAGTAAAAAGGTTCGCGATCATGCATATTCACCCTCGAGCCGAATATGCTCGCGTTCGTTCGCTGACATTCGCTGCTCCTTAAATTCACCTTGTGGGCCACACATCGATCTCTAGTATTCTTACAGTTCAATGTGCTGTGTGTAGATAGATTGTTACTGTACCTACTGAAGAATAAATATCATAAATACGAGTACTTAGGAAAACACGGAAATATAAGGAAAGGGCCAACCCAAGTCCAAGTCCGATTTTACAAGTCGAATTGACGAACGTCAAAAATCTGTCAAACTCCATACAAAAAACACCGGTTATCGTTATAGTTACGGTCAAAGTTAGGTGGCGCAAATCAGCCTTAGTTCAAGAAACCAAATGTCAAACGACTGCCTGGTCTGGTGGTTCACGCACCGGAGTGCAACGCCAGCTGCGAGTTCAAATCCTGCCAGGGGCAAGTTAGTGCGATGCGGTTTGCGTCCTCCGGGTACAAGGCTGGAATCATGGTCAATTATCTGTAATTATATTTTAATAAGCACATTTATCTTTTTTATACTTACTTAATGGTGGTCTGCTCTACCTGCCTATAACCGAGTCTCTATTATTCCTAATTGGTTAGATTATGTAACTTTACTTCCTGCACTATGAAAAGTGACCTAGTAAGAGTAAGTCTAGGCGCAGACCACCGACTTTTAGTTGGCGGATAGTTGGGTCGGGCTGTTAATCAGTATTGGTATGAGAGTGCGCACATTACACCGATTCGGTATCGGCCGATTCTTCATGTCATGCAAATTAAAATTGGGTCCAACTATCGGCCAACTAAAAGTCGATAGTCTGCGTTTAGGCTAAATAGGAGCCTGGTAAGTAAAAACAATGTTAATTTCAGATAACTTAGATCCAAAAAGTGTTAGTAAAAGCCTACTTGTATGAAGAACCTGTTAAAAAAACAATAATTTGCAAAAATATAGTATCTAATATTCGCTAGTATTAAATGACAGTACCTTGGAGTATGTTACTTCCAGGAGTGAATTACATGCCCATATTTTTTGCTAGGAACGCTTGCCGGCCGGTCCGGCACCTTCTGATTTACTGCGGGATCGTGCGCCACGAGACTTATTTCAGCTGTACAAGATATTATACAGGCTGTAGATAATCTCAAACAACGAAGCAGCTCCTGAAAATTATCATTAAATGGTTATAGATACCTTTTATGCAATATTTTCACAGCTTTTTCAAATTTCAACAGTACATCAGAGATCAGATATCTCTGATGTATGTGTAACTCCATAGAAAATACACTGGTTATTGTTATAGTTACGGTAAACGTAAGTTGGTGCAATTCAGCCTAAGCGTTGTGACGTGGATTGACTACATCCAAAGCTTAGATTAATAAAACCTAGATAGATAGTCAGTGCACGAAAGGTGAGGCAGATTTTAGTGAGCTTGAATGGCTCACTCGTAAACGTCACATGAACTGTCAAAGTGAAAAATTGGTAAACACGTCCGACGACTTTTAATTAATTAAGACGGTTTGTGCTGTGAAAGGGTGTCTAAATACATCAGAAAAACGAAAGAAAGTGACCAGTGTTACATTTCATAAGTAAGTACTACGATTCGACGCGTATTTTGCTTGAATTTGGCTTTCTAAAATTAAATACGGGAATGTACCAGTATCAAGAAAATTTATTTCCCAATTGTTCGCCGTACAAATACACTTCCTTTTTTATGAAATCGAGACTTTTAAGTCGATTTATCTTATTGTAATTAGGTAGGTACTTTGAATTTAATAAATAAGTAAGTACATGATGCGTTTTGTTTTTGTTAATTTTAAAATAATTAAAAACGTATTAAAAATTTTCCTACTTTCGGGAAAATCGCCTTCACTGTCTACACTCCCCAACAAAATTGACACTAATGACATCAGATTTTTTACTCACTCTTGACGAAGCGTTTGTATGAAGACTATCCATCTAGGTTTTATTAAGGCTTGGTATTTCTGCTAAAGTAGGTATTTCGCGCTGTCAAAATCTGCGCGCGCAATTCTTCGCCGAAGACAGCGCGCCAAAGAGCTCCCGCCACAATTTCCAGCTACATAGTATAGAAATACGCAGTTGGTAAGGTTAGGTCGACTTCCTTCCCTTCAAGCGTCACACTCACAACACTTTCTAATACAAATCATATCCAAGTGATACAAATTAAAACACCTTACAGACTTTTTGGGAATATATTCTAGAATCGAATAAATATGAAATATAACTGCAGAAGTAAACACGGTTCAAAGTGGCTGTGGCGTCGCCTGACCTTCTGGAAGTTCTGCGCCGGCTTAAAGAATTTCAAGATTACGTCACCCGACCTATCGGTAGGCCCTTGGAAGCTTGAGCGACTGGAAAAACATTTTATTTATATTTACATACACATTATTTAGAGCTTGGATAATAAATTATAGTTGTTGCAATTCACGAAGCTTTGCATGTGGTTAATAACATTAATCAGTACACGCATTAATTTTGTTCAGTCTCTTTGTTTATTAATAAATAGAAATATCATACTAAAATTGCAGAAACACATTTGTTTGTATTGGTCAGGGTGTTTTCTTTCTATAATATGTATGACGTATGTACAGGGTTCTGTATCGAAAATTACTATGAGCATCACACGCGGTTACCTGCTTACCTCTGTGCACTCATGGGAGTTTAAGCAGAGGTCCCTAGAGTTTGACTTTGATCTTTGTTTATAGTCATTACGAAGCAGACTGATGGGAAACTGCACTGGCTTGAATTCGAAAAGGCAATTTGACGGTGTTAGGGGAATTCTAGGAATAAATACAGAGTCTCCTCATTGAGATTGAGACATTTCAATTTGAGATTTCACTTGACATTGAACACAATCTGACATGGAGTTTTCAAACACTTGTAAAAATAAAAAGTAATTAAATCAAAGGCACTAAGTAGTATTGATATCAACTTCGAAGAAAATGACTGCCAAAAAAATTACTTTCTACCCGTTCCACACGTCTTTCATGAAATATATTAAGGAATTGTTAAGCTAAATTTCAAGTAGATTGAACCAAGGAATCACTTTGTCCCATACAAACTTTGCCCCCTTTTTTCACCCCCTTCATTTCATGACCCCATTTCGGAAAATCTTTTCTTATGAGATGCCTACGTCATACAAAGAACACACCTTCCAACTTTCAGGTCTCTACGATATTCGTCAGTCATTTAGGACAAAGCATTTTCATTAGTTGTCCAATACTCTATCGTTCCAGGTATGTCATTGACAGGAGGGCGCTACTATCTTAATGGGTTATTCATTAGTCCCAACTTTATGCCACTTGACATTTCAGAATCGTTTGACTTTAGATACCTAAGTGATTTGATATTCGGAGTCTTTTAATGAAATCAAGTTCTGAAATAACTTGAGGTGTTGTACCCGATCAAGCTTTTCATTGCAGGACAGTTAAATGATTTTATTATTAGTTTCTTCTCTAAATCTTAATTTGTCAGAGTAGGTAAAGGCTCCATGAGAGCAAAGTTTAGCATTATAATATAGTTTTTAATTTTTTTCTTGAAATATTTGACGCCTTGTAATCTCTCGTTAATATAGGTCCACACAAATAAATAATGTTTGACTTCGACTTTAATAATTATGCTCTTACATAATTATAAATAAACTAGGTTTCCGCCCGCTGCTTCGCCCGCGTGGAATTTTTCGGTTTTTATATAACCTATTACACTCAGATATAATGTGGCTTTCTATTGGTGAAAGATTTTTTTAAAATCGGTTCAGTAGATCCCGAGATTACCCCTTACAATTTAACAAATATACAAACACACAAACTTTACCTCTTTATAATATTAGATATAGATAGGTAATTTGAAACCCTATTTTGTTTTATTCTTTTTTTTATTTTAAATATTTCACAATCCAAACTAATATTTACTGTAAGTAAATGCTAAATAGTAAATATTAGTTTGGATTGTGAAATATCCTACTAATATTATAAAGGCGAAAGTTTGGGTGTCTAGATGTCATGATGTCTGGATGTTTGTTACTCTTTCACGCAAAAACTACTGAACGGATTTTGTTGAAACTTCACAGTATTATTGTTTATAACCCAGATTAACATTATGACGATATGTGGCAAATAAATTTCAATAAATAAATAAGACGTGTCTAAAAAGCGCCATCTATCCTCATTGGTTAAAATCTACAGCACTGGACAAACTACGGTATGACGTTCGTAAATATTCATTCGGGGGAAGCCGTGAAACGCCATCTATCAACAACGAAGTAAAACATCATATCTAACGGGGGTAAAACGAAGTCGCGGGCTGCCGCTAGTTTATAATAGGTAGCTTTCCCTCCGCAACCTTATTGGTATTCCATGTATGTGTCTTTTAACTGATTTCTGTTAAACATTTCATGTAAAATTTGTCCAGTTATAACTCTATTTACATCTGCATCTGTAAGCAAGGATTCATGTTCTCCAGCCCAGATGCCGAGTACAGAATCGTCTTTCAGTGACGTGCAGCTGCCCCTATATTTGACCTAATTTTTATTATTTATTTGTGTCATTGTGCTCTTCTAAAGAGTGTAAGACGATTATATGTAGGTACTATAAAAATGTAATTTTAACTCATTGGTTTTGTCTAATATTTGAGGAATGTACTATGTATCATGAGTAGGGTCTTAGTTTAAAAGGATGCGAACGATTTAAATTTCAATAGGTAGACAAAATTCATAATTCTTAATTATCAAAAATTTTAGCTTTCTCCAGTAACAGTGATGTTATTATACTGTGACTCATCAAAGTCATCATTGTCAAAAATATTGACAAATCGCGAACTGTCACGACCAAAAAACTGACACGCGTCCGTCCTCCGTAAGCGCCACCGCGCGACTGATTGAGATTGTCCAAGCCGTCATGGGCGATTTTTTCCACATTTTTTAACATAGTAACTAAATAAGAGCCAATATAAAAATTTCATCCGTTAAAAGCCCTCAAGTTATTTCTGAACTTTAGTTTAGTAAAAGATTCAGAATCTCAAATCGCTTATTTAAAAAATAAAACCATAAATAGAAAACGAATAGAGGTAACTTTGGGAATTTATTCTATCGAGTCAACTTCATCAAATCGTGTTTCCATCCGTTAATAGCCCTAGAAAATATCCTCAACTATGCCCAAATAAAATCTTAGCCTTTAATTTTACTGTTTAGTACCTCAAAAATGAAAAATGAAAACCTCATTTTCGCCATTTTCACTGCTACCCGGCCTTAATCTAAGATCCAAAGTTTCAAAGCTTTGAAACAAAATGTTATCCGAAGTAAAAATGCATGTGGTATCATTTTGTTATTTCTGAAAGTATAATTATGTTCATTTAATTTTAATGTTGGCTATACCAAAAAAAAATTATAATATAAAATATAAAAGGGGTCATTCTCCAGGATGACTCATAGGATCAACTTTCTCTCGTGAGTTCATTTCAATATTGTCCTTGTTCATAATTTTAATTATGATCCGAGTTGTATTAATTATTGCAAAATCAATTATACACTTGTGCAGGTTTAAATTATCTCATTATTATGTGACATGCATATTCATTTGGCTGTTATCTGATTTTATTATTTGTTTACCATATTTAATGGTATCTTTCCATCATGTGGGTAGATTTAGAATGCAGATAGCCGCCTCATTGCATTTGATGGCATTTGACTAATTTGATAAATTATTGATTAATTAATAATTGCAAAAACTCCCACAATCAGGATGTTGTAAATGAATATAATTACCAATTAAAACCTATTTAGGTTTTTTTATAATTTTATTAGCATAACATGTGAAATGTGATGCACACTATAAAAAATATTAATTAAATATAACTTATGCTGTACTTATGTACGTTTAAATAAACGTTTTTCTTGGAAAATAGTCCCTATTACAGTTACATAGATAAGATTTATGTTTTCGCTGATATGCAACCTCCGTACGTCTGTAACTTTTAGTCGTGTTGCTTTATTACTTTGTATACTTAGGCTGAGTTGCACCACCTAACTTTAACGGTATCTATAACGATAACCGGTGCTTTTTGTATGGAGTTTGACAGATTTTTGACGTTTGTTAAAGTTAAACTAAGATGGTGCAACCCAGCCTTAAAATTTCTGAAAAGAACCGAAATTCTGACCTACTTTCCCATTTTTCTCACTTAATTCAAACTTTTTCGGCTGAACTTGTGAATTTGTGCGGAATCCACAAAATTGGATGAGTTCTACGGATGGTTGACGTTATAAAGGTGATTTATGAGGTCCCGGGGTCCCTTCCCGTGTCCCAGTGAGGGCCAGATAAATTCCCAAATTAGGAAGCCTGCCACTAAAAGATAGGTTTAAGCGTAATTTATGCCTGAATTCGCTTTAATAATGCGTGAGGATACGATATAGGACTTCCATTTGCCTTTGTCGGGTCAAATCTTGGATGGTGGTTACGATTGCTTCGCCTTTATGTAAAAATTGAAGAAGTAAATTCAAAAACACAACGACTATTATATTACCTATACATGCAAAGCTCATGGCATGGCTCTTTAAAATTTATTTACTTCAAATATTATTAGATTTTGGTTTAATTAAAAATTTGTAAACATTCAGGTGACTTTGAAAAATAGAACCTAGTAGTACCTACATATTATAAAGAAAACTGGGTACTTCTAAGTCATTGTTAAAGTAACATAGGCAGATACACCACAAACAAAATTCTTTAAAAAGTTTCAGACTACTTCGACTCAAATCATCACTATATTAAAACCTAAGCAAATACAAACAATACACAAAACATCAAAGTATAAACAAACACAGTCAGCTTTAGAACACAGTCAATTTTCAGCCACGTCAGCTGGCGCGAAATAAAGGAACAACATTAACCATAAATAACCGTTACAGGGGAAAAAGGAGGATTTTTACAAGGCGATTCACTGTTTGTTCGCTGACTAACGTGTATTTGAAGATTTCGGAACGTTGAAAACTTTTAAGGTATGGCCAAAGTTTTGGTGAAAAATAAACACGCACACGATAATGAGTTGGAAGCACAAATTTTAAGAAAACAAAAGTTTTAAGCCAGAATAAGTCCAAAAAATCAAGTAGGCGTATCAACATTCGTATAGCGAAGTAGCGAGTAAGTAAAATTATTTAAACGAATTTGAAACATTCCAATCTACTTGCTTTAGAAATACATCCCTATCTGAGTCATTCCGTTTATTTATTTATCTTCCTAAATACACAGTGACAAATAAAATGTAATTCAAATTAATATCCTTTTCGTTCCAACAGTGATTCAATTTTAAAGAGTCTTCCTTACAATGCCGTTCCCCTGGCGACGATTTACACAACAAAAGATGAATTCGAATTTAGAATCCCTTAAGCTTCAGCCAAACCAACGCGTCAGATCGCATCTTGTCCGCTGTCATTGGCCTATGCACGCGCAGTGATAGCCATCGCCGACGCGATCAGTACCTCTAGCATGAACAACTTTCGTCTTCGAATCGTTTGCGTATTCGACAAAATTCGATACTTAACCTTCGAATTAAACGATAACGTGACATTTTTGATTCTCAAAATAAGTTTCGTGCAACCATTTCTCATACTAAGTACACTTTACGACACGTTCACAAGGGCGCTGTTCTAGTTTTCGTACTAAATTTTTTGATGCCGGATCAAATACGCAAACGATTCGAACTCGAAAGTTTTTCGTGCTAGCCGTACTGCACGCGTTGGTTTGGCTGAAGCTTTAATTCAGACGAACTGAACGACGAAAATGTCTTATATCAACAAGATGGTGTAACATAATTTTCTTGTCTCCATTCAAAATTCCATTCTTACTACAATAAACGTAAGATCCAAAATAAAGTGAAGGGAGGAAAATTAAGGAAAAATGTTAATGTCATTAGGAAAGGAAAAGTTGTTTAAAGAAAAATTAATGCAATTTCACACCGAATGGGTGCGATGAAAAGATGTGTTTGAATAACTGCTCGTGATTGATAACAAACTCGTTACTCAGTTTGAAAAAGGTTAATCATGCCTTTTCAATATCATCCATTCATATGCATGAGAACAATTTAAGTTTTGTTTAGACAATGGTTTGAAATTGGATGAGTAGCGACAGGCTTTTGTTTTTTTTTTTACTTTTTTATCACTTTTCAGTTAGATCAGCATACTAAAGTTTACTACTTAATATTTTAAGTAAATAATAAAATCACCTCTTAACGGTCATTCTCACGATCAGGCGTTCTCAGCCTAATTACCATATCATTTTTGAAATTTGGCTTAGTTGACTTAAATGCATTTAAATATAAAACACATGAAAAGTACGAATTTGAAAATAGTAAAGGCGTCAAATTATTCAAAGCGGTTTTCGCGTAAATGAGATCCAAAAATTTTATGGTCACGGTAATTAGATAAGGCTAATACTTAATCTAACGGTAATTAGAAAAGATATGTAAAATAGCAAAAAAAAACAACATCTTGCATTGATAAATTTGTACACAAATATATGTACATATAGCGTCATAAAAAACGCTGTAGGTACACTTAATAACCCTTTGCAAAAAGAAAAACATTAATGTCTTTTATTTATTGTATCAAGATATTTTCAGTATACTGCAAGAATCGAGGCTATAGCAGGATATTAGTTTCAACAAGAAGGGGCTACGGGTCACATTTCAAATGAGAGCATTTAGCTGAATCAGAATCTTAATCATCATTTATTTGATTGAAATGTGGTACAAACGATTTAACGTACAGATAATGGATCAGGAGGTCTCACAAATTAGACTTTTCGGATATGCATATATCGAAAAAGTAATTAATGATATAAGTGATTTTTCCTCTTTTTAATCTATCTGCGATCAGCTATCACCCATTATCAGATTAAATTGAATTTGTAATAATGACAGTTCCAGCTCTGCGTATCCCATGATTTGTCACCTCGATTCTTTTACAATAAGTTTTCAGATTGATGCTATTCGCTTTCTCCGGAGCCTGAATGCAGAATTCTCAGAATTTAGAAGGGATGTAGCAACTACACCCTCTTTGACGTTTGGTATCACTTCAGTGGACTTTGTAAACCAAGGTGCACAGCTCAAGATTTTTAATACTTCATTTTGAAAACGTTAAAGTATTTCTACATTTGCGAGGCTGGGTCGATTCGATGCCATATGTCTACATGGGTCTTAGGATGCATTTGTATATAGTTTGTTCTCCAAGCTTCTTCTGCCCAGTATCCAGTTTTTTCTATGCATAACAAAGCAGTTAGGATGCAGTCTAGGATAGTACAAAGTGCCTATACACTCTTGTCTTGAAAAGTCCCATTATCTGTTGATTTTTTCCCTTTTGTTCTTAATGTGATCACGCCAGGTAAGTGTTACTGTTGGACAATCTCATCTTCTTAGGGCAAAGGTAATATGGATAGATTTTAATGGTATTATATTAGAATTAATTAATGATTTAACATGTAAATATCAATGATATTAATAGTAAAAATAAGTATCTGGTACGAGACATGTTTCACGCAGGGGTGACATCTCCTGACCATCAACTGAGCAACTGAAGCTGAACATTAGCCATGAAATCGAATCTATATCGAGGTTACTCTAACGAAAGCTTTTCAAAATTTTGATGTCAGATTGGAAGAAAAGTCCGTAAAGTTGTTATGCAAAAGTCTAGGTATATTTCGTATTTTATCATCATACTTATTCAATCGTGAGCGTAATTTGTAGGTAATAATTTCATACAACGGTGATTATAAATATATGGTAATTAGTACATGGAAATTATAAAACGACAGTTTTTCTTCAAAATTTCCAAAATCTGCAGCGTATGCAAATACTGTCTTACTACAACGTATGAAGGCCAAAGTACTGATTCTATTTAAATTAACAACGTGGATCTACCTTCAAAAATCGAGTATAAAAATAAGGACATGGTAAATAGAAAAATTGAAAAACCAAAAACATGGTAATTATACTCTTACGCAATTCATCGACGGTACGCCAACGCAATAGACGTCTACTTGCTAACAGGTCTTAGAACTAACTAAGGGCTCGCGCCGCGCGCGTAAATGATGTGTCAAATATTATTATTTAGGCTTGTGTGCCCAAAAACAGAAAACGTCACGGGAATTAGGACTTTCGCTCGGACAAGCAGTTTTTTAATTCTAATTATTTACAGAATGGCTCTATTGAATAGATATTTTGCTATGCATAAGACAATCTTTTGTACTCTTTAAAATGTTGAATGGAGGGAACCAAATCTATACGACATAAAAATGGGTTAGTCCCAACGGCCCCGGTGGATCTGCCCCGTCAACGGGGTGGATGGGAAAAAGTGTTTCAACGTCCCCGGTAGTCATAGTCTTAGCGTTCAACGGGGTGGATGGACCACATCAAGTGTCAACCACCCCGGTATATCGTTTAACGGGGCGGATGGATCAAATCAAGTTTCAACCACCCCGGTATTTTACTAAACGTGAAGGATGACACAGATCTAAAAGGTTCCACCTCGGTATTGCATACCGAAAATAAAACCTGTTAATAAAATAAAAAATAATAATATGTAAAATCAGTTTTATTTAACACTGTTTAAAAAATCTTCAGCATAAAAGTAAGTTTAATTGTCACAAAATATTATGGTCATAAACCTATAGATTACGTTTAGAATCACAGATGCGCAACTGCATTAATCAGTCAATATTTAGAACACACTAATAGTCTAATGTGATAAAAAGTAACTCTAAAATTGTTACAAAATATTATTATTTAAGAATGATAGATACGTAGTTTTTATTTGTTTGTATTGGACTGGGTGTTTTCTACGTATAATAAGTATGTATTTACAAAAAAAAGTATTTAAGTATGTTTATATCCGTTGTCTAGTACCCATAATACAAGCTTTGCTTAGTTTGGGACTAGAAGCGCAGTGTAAAATGTCTAAGGATATTTATTTATTTATTTTATTTATTTAGTTACATTAATCAGTTGTTGATTAACAATAAAAGTAAGTTTAACTGTCACAAAATATTATGGTCATAAACTTAAAGATTACTTTTAGAATCACAGATGCGCAATTAATAATAAGACTCCTGTAAACGATTACACTGCTGAAATGCTGACAGATTTTCTACTTGTTTTGAAATTACTTCATAATAGCAGGCGTCGCTGATCAGTGTGTTTAACAACTCTATGATATTCGGTTGCTTTTTTTTATTGTTTTATTAAGCTTTTTGTGCCATGCCTCAAGCATATTAGTAGTCCGGTGTCTCTCTCCGAATACGCACCAGATTGGAATAAACTCGTCTCGTAACCACTGACTGAGCATTTGCGGAAAAGCTTGCTTTTTCCATCGTCAGGGCTCTGGGCAGCTATGTACCATGACACCAACCGTTAAAAATTTGATTTTGTCAAGTGTGCTGTACTGCCTCATTTGCCTCAAAATCAATTTTTTAATAGTAGGTAGTCTGTAAAAAATAACACCGCGAAACGGGTGGTAAAGCAAACAGTGACATGTATTCTAGGCTCTGACTTGCCAAATCAACCTGATGTCATTGCACCAGCTGCAAAAAAGTCGTACATTTTAGTCCACCTAAATTGAAAACGAAATTATCATACAGGTGTTACCTAAGCATACCGAAAATGCTTGGCATGCGGTAAAAAATATGTCCAGATTGTGCCTAATGTTTACCCTACGTAATTTTTTTTTTGTGCATGTAATGTACATGTCATTTATTTTTATTTTATTCATTATGTTCACTATATTTAGGAAGGAGTATAGTTTTTATGGCTTTGATCAAAATGTACAAGTTTTAAAGGTATTATTGAGCTCTAATGTAATTTCAATAAAATTGAGGGTCAAAAAAGTTTTGGCCGTATTTAAATAAATAATATACATTGATTACTCACAAATGATAAGTACGTTTATTTGTTGTACTATAATGTTCTCAAAAAATATAAAACCAATATACTTTTAAACAAAAAATGACTATTTTTTGAGTAAACAGTATAGCGGTCCCACAGACTGCACGTCGCAGACGACGTGACAAAAAAAATCACGTCGTCGGTTAAAGGTTAATCAGCACCTGATTAATGTAACTACGTATCTGTGATTCTTAAATAATAATTATTATTTTGTAACAATTTTAGATTTCCTTGTTATTATTTGTTAGTGACGAGTTTTAGACTTACATTTTATCACATTAAACTATTAGAGTGCTACTAATATTGACTGATTAATGCAATTGTGCATCTGTGATTCTAAAAGTAATCTATAAATAACTTTAACATTTTGTGACAGTTAAACTTACTTTTATTGTTAATCAACAACTGATTAATGTAACTACGTATCTATGATTCTTAAATAATAATATTTTGTAATAATTTTAGAGTTACTTTTTATCACATTAGAGTATTAGAGTGTTATATTGACTCATCATTGCAATCGCGCATCTGTGATTCTAAACGACATCGAATCTATAGGTTTATGACCATAATATTTTGTGACAATTAAACTTACTTTTATGCTGAACATTTTTTTAACAGTGACTGTTAAATAAAACTGATTATTATTTACACATTATTTTTTTATTTTATTAACAGGTTTTATTTTCGGTATGAAATACCGAGGTGGAACCTTTTAGATCTGTGTCATCCGTCACGTTTAGTGAAATACCGGGGTGGTTGAAACTTGATTTGATCCATCCGCCCCGTTAAACGATATACCGGGGTGGTTGACACTTGATGTGGTCCATCCACCCCGTTGAACGCTAAGACTATGACTACCGGGGACGTTGAAACACTTTTTCCCATCCACCCCGTTGACGGGGCAGATCCACCGGGGCCGTTGGGACTAACCCATAAAAAGGGTATAAAAATTACAGCCAACTTTTAACATTAAGTCGGTGTGCGGACGCGTAACGGTAATTAGAGAACAGAGGTTCATGAAATTAATTAAGTCACAAATACTTAAAATAGAGGCCTATGATTTAATGCACAACTGGATAGGGTTGTTAAGTAACATATAAAAATACTTGCATGTCTCTAATCTGTCATTTTTAACGATTTAACAGCCCGGACACGCAAAAACTAGCTCATCTGAGAATGGCCGTTAAAAGGTGTGTAATTCTCTATTGTCAACATTTGCTAATTCAAATAAAAGTCCCTTACTCTCAATGCGCCACAATTTCGTTCCACATTATTTAGTTCCATTCACACCAACCAAGTGTAACATTACAACAAAATAATAGTGAACGCTTATTATTTCTTGCCGTAATTTCACACCAGAAGCTTTATGTCACTCCCGTGAAATCGCAGCCATCGAATGGAGCTAAGTCTTCTATTGTATACCATTGTTAAACCATTGTCGGGTCTCTAAGACGCCATATGGCGAAAGCCGACAACGAATCTCGTTGAGGATTAACAAATTTAGCTTGGCAACGATTGAATTTGACAAACGAGGGTCACGCAGGATCTATTTAATCTGCGATTTTGTAGTGAAAACAAAATTGTAGTTGCAAAGGTGCCGCTTCTCACTAACCGGACCATTCGGTAGCCACTGAGAAAATCTGTCTGCTACTAAAAATGATTCAATGAACAAATTGTAGAGCTTTAATCAATATGCTATATTTATTGCTAAATTACATGGAAAACATAATGACTGCCATAGCATAGAACCAACTAATCAAATGGGTTTAAGCATGTAACAAGCAAGAAATATCCGATCCTATCTTCCGATTTTCTGTAAGACGACCTACCTAGCGATATTAACGGCTCACAATGCATTAAAAAGTCGAATACATCTAGATAACAGATGGGTTAACCTACTCACAATTCCATTAACAACAAAGCTGCTAGTTCCACAAAATTGCTTTCATTGACGCTCTACAACAATGGACACAATGGTACAAATGAAGCAAATGCACAACTGCACTTACTCAATATTGAATCCATTTTGTATGTAACTAATTGAAATTTGGCTGCGAGAGTTGCCTAAATCATTTGCCGTTTGGCAGCCAGCCAGCGGATGCCGTGGAGAAATCTTGCTGAAGTTTAGTCAAACTAACCACAGTTAATCCCGGCGTCGCGCCATTTAATATGTATTTATTGGGAAAACATAACTCGCTGGAGTCAGACCGAGAGTAAAATGGCAAGCTTTTGAATCAGCAAAACCAATATTTCCATAACTAATGCAAACCGGATTCTAATGTTTTCATTTTCAGATACTTCGTTTTTCAATCATCTTCAGTCAATGTCTAAAAGAAAAATATTTAGAAACTGAATCCAAAACTAATTTTATCAACCGTATATTTGTATCCTTGCAGAAACGACTGTTCAAAAGAATTCAATTAAATTAAGATGACATGGGGCAAAACAGCGATTTAGTTAAAGCGATTTAATCTTAGTTTTAAAATAAATGGGTTTTCTTTTAACACTTTCTCCTTCTCTCCTTTCAAAATAACCACCGCAAACTCGAATTGAAACTTGCGATTCTCCGTCGCGTAAGTACAAAGTGTACGACAATTTTTTACATTAACTCCAACAATGGGGGGCGACAACAATGAGTGCATGTCCTGGAACATTACTTGCACATTAAAATTATTACAAATTGGGATTGGATGGGCGCGATCGCGTTATGGCAAACAAAGACTGCGCGATTATTTCAACAAATCTCGTTATGGGTAGAGATGGGGATAGGTGGGTATCGATAAATATATTTCAGAGATCAGCAATACATTCTGTGGCATTATCAAATTCGGGCATTCTTTCGAAAAACTCTTTTCTTACAATAGCAGGGCTCAATTTATAGGCTAGTGCTACCAAAACAGGATTAAGTGGATGGACAGGATAACATTTTTCTGAAGGATTATTGTGTCATTATGTAAAATAAATTTCAGTAAATCTGAAATATAATGAAAAAAAGCTGCGTCCATATTATAAACTTTATACTATAAAGGAATACAATACTATGCTCTGTGAATACACCATTATAAACCGAATAGAGTCGACTATTATTTCGCTAAACCTGCGGCAATAGTTGATTAGTCAGTGAGTAAAGAACTTTCTTCCATCGTCCAAAGTCGTATACTCACTTTCTTTGGCCATATAACACGTGGAGACGTCGCTTCTGTTGAACGACTTGTCGTGCAGGGGAAGGTTGAGGGCACAAGAGCGCGCGGCAGGTCGCCCATGCGATGGACTGACCAGATCAAAACCGCACTCAATGGTCCACTCCACGAGTGCACAAGAAAGGCTGCAGTGCGGGAGGAATGGCGACGGATTGTGAGATTTGCCACCGGACCTGGTGTGACGACCACGACCACTCTGGCAAGAGTGTAGCGACGAAGAAGAAGAAGAAAGAATTTTTAATAAACACTGTTAAGGAGAGACATTTATCGATAAATCTATCTATACATCCTTACCCAGTCGTCTTTATTAAGTTAGAAACAAATTATGAGTCTCTTGTGTATTTAAACAAAGCTCATGCTCCCTACTTGGATCCGAGTAGGCACAAATTTGATTGTTGCCATTCAGAGTTGTAATTAAATTCTAAAATAAGTTATCGGTTGTTTACAACCCTAGCGAAATGACTGTCGCTTTCGTATATTTCAGTGTTTAATTTAGTTAGGCTTCACTGAAAGTGTCCTTGTGTACAATTTAAGAAGTTGATGTTAGAGCTGGAATTTCATGCGGATGATACTTCACTGCTGTCCTATCTATGTCTAGATTTCAATATTTATTTTCAAAATATTACCTAAAATTACCAAAATAAAACAATACGAATTATGAGTTCATGCTCACACAATGCGTGCTAGGAATTCGCGTTTCAGTTTAAACCAGCGTGAAACGCATTAAGAACAATGGCAGTAATTGCGGCCGAAATAAAACCGCCATATTGCTAAAACAAAACTTAATAAGTCAGGATTGAGAGCATTTCAGAGTGAGTAGGCGTGTCGAATGCCGTGCGCGAGAGTTGGGCACGCGCGACGCGTGAACTGCGGGTCCACGTCACTAAACGAGGTTGATTTATCGACTTCTTCTGTCTTTATCACTCATGTGAAAATGCCAGAATCAGAGACAAAGATAGACAAATCATTTGCGAGGTACTTACCCTCAGATTTGAATGAATTCTTGTCATTTTATTTCCTTTTGAACTTTTCGTAGGTAAGTAATTTCTCATATGAATTATAAACATTTGTGATTTGACAAATGATTGCGATGGTGCCGATTATTTTCCTAACTGAAAATCTGTAATTAAATAAGTAAGAAGTAAGTACTTACGTATTTTAATTACGGTTGATTAACTGAATTTACTTTGCTTGCTGTAGAAAACAGCGCTAAATAATTACACAAATTAGCAATACATGGGCACCTACTTAATTACTTTAATTATTAATTTAATTATACATTATGTTTTTATCAATTCATGGGCAGGCCAAAGGGTTATTGTTCTTTCAACTGTCCTCACTAAGAAAATGAAATGATGGTAAAGAGAGCTTTTTCACGCCATTACTGGCATTTGTTCATTAGCAAAGTAATTACATACAATATACATTTTCTATAAATAGCTAGTTTAATAGTAAATGTATAAGAAAAGTATAAAAACATCATAAGTCGTTACTTTAACGAAGATGTGAGACGTAAGATGCAAGACACGCTCGCGACGCTCACGCACTACTGATTCGGGATCGGAACACCGTTTCCATTGATACTACAAGAAAAGGCAAAACTTTACTGCAATGCCACAATGCAATACTACGAGTTCCACAAACTGACTAGTGCAGCATAGGACGCCCGCCCACAAGGTAGAAGTCGACCTCATAAAGCTAGCAAGAAGGAGCTGGATACAACCGGCCAATCTGGAAATCATTGGGGGAGGCCTAAATTCAGCAGTGGACTTCCTGTGGCTGAAATAATATTGATAATCTTAACGACACGACAATGGTAATACTGTGCCATTTGATGTCGAGATTTCTTAATTGACTCATTACAAAGATGTGCAAAATAATTTGTCTACTAAATAATACAGAAAATAGATCATCACTACTGACCCCAAACCATAAACCAAGTAGGTAGGTTGTATGTATTTTTTTATTTTTTTTAATCACACTAATATTTGCTCTCACCAAGATTTGATTTTGAACAGCGGCTACACCCTCCTACACCACGAGAAAAATCTCGTACCGCCCAACAATGGAATCCTCGTGGTACTTGTTTACGATCGAGAACATCGCGACGTAGCGACAATGTTATCATTATCGCAAGGAAGCGAAAAGAATTATGATAGAGAACACCTTTTTAATCCGTTTCATTGTCAAGTGATTCCCAAGTTGGTGACGTCACATTTCAAAGGAACTTTTGTGAAAGTTAGATTTTGGGAATGAAAGCTTTTCAACAGTTGGGTTTACGAAAAGTGAGGTTCTCGAAAAGTAGGTTTTGTTGGATAGTTAGGTTTACAAACTATAGGAAAGTAAGTTTAGAGAAAAAAGTATAAAATTCGCAACCAAAATTTTCACCCAATTTAATCCAAACAGCAAACAAATTAAAAAACAAACTTGTTTCAATGGCAGATCTTGTTCACCTTCAAACTGCATCTGCAAGCGTATAATTACAAAGCAGTAGTCATTTCTGGGTGGGCGAGTCTGCGTTTCTGGCTCTAGACCACACATCTCCGCCTTTCCAAAGTGTCAAGCTTTACAATTGGTCACCGCTTGTTCACGAGCCCGCGCGTAGGCGAGCCCCAGCTTTATGGGCCGTGGGTGACGTTAATAATAAATGGCTAATCGTTTAGCTATTTGTGAACTGGACGAAGCACAACATTCGTTATAAGTTAAGATCGGTCGTAAAATTGGCACTGACATGCGCATATTAAGGTAAGTGCCCCCTACTTCGGTATATTAAGGCTCTTACGACTTTAACATTTTATTTAAAAATAACCAAGCATGATATCAGTATGAAAGCTTTTGTATGCTAAACTTTGGTCTTTTGACAGTAAGTTAATACATAATTTATAGTTATATAGTGTGAACTTTTTTTTATATTAATTGTTCTGCGGACCTCTTGTTTGGATCCTGTTTCGTGACAAAATTTTGCTCTGTTTCTAAGTTCGTGAACTCATGTCCCCTATTTCGGGATAAGGTTTTATGCATCCAGTTAGGATATTTAATAATGATTAAGGGTTTAATAAATTTAAAAACGATAATATACATTTAGAACAAAATAATTATGTGAAATTGACGATATTACTTACCTGAAATATTCATAAGAAATAATGTGAGTCTAGCTAGGTACGTACCTACGTATAATATTTTGATTTGTTAATTCGATCAATATGTGAAAATATTTATATAACCATTAGAAATGTAGGGGGGGGGGGAACTGAACCCCCCCCCTTCTTCGTACCCATAAAATTTTGATTTGTTATTTCTAGCGATGTGAAAATATTTATATAACCATTAGAAATGTGGGGGGGGTCTTACCCCCCCCCCCCCTTCGTACCCATAAAATTTTGATT
This sequence comes from Ostrinia nubilalis, assembly GCF_963855985.1. Classification (NCBI taxonomy): domain Eukaryota; kingdom Metazoa; phylum Arthropoda; class Insecta; order Lepidoptera; family Crambidae; genus Ostrinia; species Ostrinia nubilalis. The sequence continues at coordinate 5,137,328 of NC_087088.1, read as the reverse complement.
TGTTATTTGTAACGATAAGTATGTGAAAATATTTACACAAGCCATTAGATGCTAGGGGTGGGATTATGGGGAGGAGGGGGGGACTACCCCCCCCCCCCCCCTTCTCATAATCCCACCCCTGGAGCTGTTTCAAGTGAGGGTAGCCCCCCCCCCCCCCTGAAAATAACCCCAGATACGCCAATGAAATAAAAAGTAAGTAATTAATTAATTTCTTAGGTAGGTAACTATTAAAAACTAAAAAACATGTCGATTTCTTTGATGGTATGTGTCATAAAAGTACCTAACACCATACATTTATTGTCACGAACTTGGAAAAAAGTAACAATAACACGGTTCCTTGTTTCGTGATACTGATTATTCCAAATTCACCAAGTAAAATTCATGGATTATTGTCAAAATGTGTCAATTAACTATTATCTATCCCATATACAATACAAATAAACAAAAATAAATAAAACAAATCGAAATAAAACCAAAATTATGCTGGTACTACTTATGCTAATTTATCTTAAAATTGGTCATTTATGTTAACTTCAAATTCGTGTCATATGAATTCTAGTGAACGAAACATATACCGAATTTGGGTCATGAGAAACTTAAATAAATGCATTATTTGTTTCATAACTTACATTTAAATTATCATAAATAATTATTTAAAAACCAAGCATCAAAATGTTATCCATAATATCCTTGAATCGGTAGTGTCACGAAATAGGGGACACCCGAAAAATAATATGTACGCTATTTCGTGAGTCAATTAATCGCAATTTTAAAGGAATTCTACGTTTTCATATAACTTTTTTCTGAGCCAAATCAATTGTCAAGGAACACATGAAACCACTATTACAAGTTTTATTTAAATGGACGTTTCTTCGCCTTTTTATAAGCTTAAGAAGTTGGAGCGCTAACCTTACGGTGAGAGCAACCTTTACAAGCCGCACGGATGTTTTTGGCTCTCTGAGAGTTTGAAGCTTCGTATTGCTCTCATTTTTGGTGCCACAATGTTGGTACTTGGTTTTTTAGATAGCTTAAATAATAGAGTTTTTGTAGTAATGAATAATTTTTATAAATAATATTCCATTTGCTTATTATTTGAGCTAGAAAAAAAACTTACGAACTTACGTACTATCACGAACTAGTAGCCGTTTACCTTAGGTTTCTTCAAAGAATTGGGTATTGCCTATTGTCATGAGAAGTGTTCTAACCTATCATTATCCTGAATGTAGTCAAAAAACAAAACTTCAACTGTAAAGTTAGTTTTTGAAACTACACTTTTTATCCGAATGTGTCCCGTGTCTCTCTCTTCAAAAAACCTCTGTCTCTCTCTCATTATAAAGTCGCTATACCAAAGGGTAACGTCTTTCGTCACATCAGTGACATCACGTTTACAATCAAGACTCAAATATCATGAAATTTTCCGTGCTACAATAACAGCCACATTTTACGTAACTGAAAGCTTAAAACGTATTCATTTTTGTTCAAATTGAGGCATCACCCGCGTAATCCTACTTCCACGCGACCTCCAATCTCCCGCGACATCCCAAATTACTAATTCAGCCGCACATATCGGTGGGAGTTTAATGAAATTTCGCTCGAAACGCTCGCCTTCAATTTGAATATAAATGAGCTTATAACAACGATATAAATGAGTGGATGTGACCTGTTGCTTTTATTGTTAGAGACGCGGGACTTACGGTACATAATGCATACAGCTTTAATCAAAGCTTTCACACCAACCAAGAGAAGGCTTAGCTGCCTAAAGCCCAAGAGCTTTCTAGACACAGAATTTCTTCCAGTATGAGTTGCATGTAACAAGTGCCGGGACAATTTTACTGTTTAGGTACTCTTTAACATAAACATCTGAGGCATATTAACATTTTTTATCTTCGGAGGTAATCACAGGACTGCATTATCCTCCTGAGCAAACTACACAAATCATACAAATTTAATGCCTTAAGGATACCTAACTGCAGGACGTATTGTTCTCATCTTACAACCTGACTAATGTAGCGCTTTTAATTGGTTTGGGACCTTGCCACGGTTATTCCTTTGTTAATCAGAAAAAAACTGACATGTCAATAAACCCATTAATAAAGCCTCATCAATTAAAATAACATCTCTGTGACGTCACGTGGTGTAGCGGGCATTAATTAAAATCACTACACGGCCCGATCGGATATCCGATTTCCGAATACCCTTCTGTAATTACGCCGATAGTCCCGACCTTTGACAACTTTGATCGACTCTCATTAGCGATTCCCCAATTTTCAGAGCCATTTTGAAGCCTTAGTTTTGTTTTAAGCCTTTATCGGGCATGGGAAATTCATATTGATCGTTGTTGTGTACCTTATATCATAAGTAATTAAGGTTCATAATACGATTGCAACTTGGCCTTGTATAGGGTTAACAACTTTTAGAGCTGATTTTCAACTTGAGAAGTTTAGTCAAATTAATTTATTTTTAAACCACTTTACTGCCAAAATGGCTTACAAAATCGAGAGCATTTCAATCACAAAATTTAATGACGATTTTCCGAATCCGATATGGAAGTTAACTATTTATGAAAGGTTTTATTTATATGAAATGCTTACTTTAAGCTAGGCAATGCTTTTTACTGTACCTTTAGTAAAAAGATTTCTCAAACAAAGGCAGACCAGCGCGTGGGCCAGTGCGTATGCGTTTGTACGGGGCCCGGACGAATGGCGCGGCTCTTTCAACGAGCGACAATGCCGGTGGGCGGGCGGTATTACGGGGACGATACTGAAACAATATTGTTAGGAAGAAATAATATGTCTCTTTGACTAGTTAGAAGGGATAATCTTCAAAACTAGAATCACTGATACAATCGAATGTCATAATAACAAAGCTATGGTCGGAATTATACCATCCCTTTTTAAACTTTCATCAAATTGTCATAGGCTACTACTCCCGGAAGTTGGTGTCATAATATAGTATTTTTGTGACATATCAAAGTCTACACAAAGCCACAGGAGAAACACTCATTCTATGGGTTTTCTGGAACTCTACATACTAGCTTTGTGCAATAGTTTTAATGTAGATAGCAGCAGATATTATTATGTGGGTACTACATGTGGGATAATGATTTTTGAATAGGTACACACACAATTTCGTTGTTACTTATTTATGTTTATCTTACAGATAAGAGAATAAAATGTCAGAATCTCCTTGTATATCAAGAATTAATCTTTCAAGCTACAATATCGTTTCGATCTGGTTTCGTCTGACAGAATAGAGCGCTCGGAGTTATCTAGGCAGCAACAGACGCGCGAGGTGATTAAACTAATTGCCTGGCCATTTCTTCTCCGAGCAGTAGGCACTCGAGGGGTCGTCGAACCCGACACGTGGGTGAAGTACCTACTTTTGACCATTTAAATGATGACTAACCTATTATGTAAGTAGATCACAATCGTTTAATTTTGGCATCATGGTGAAGCTACTACATTATTTCGTTGAGTTGGAGTATTATTATATCACCCCTATTTGGAGGCAACAAATTACTCTAAGTTACCCAGTAAACTAAATATTGCTAGTCTAGTGCTAATAGGCTAAATGACAAAATTTCAATTATTTGTCCGTCAGACAGATAATTAGAAAATATTAAACTCATATTTATTATTTTCTTTCGTAATTAAATACTAACAGTGCTACATCGAGTTGAAATGGCGCGTTACGTCACGCTTGAGTAGGTTTTTTTCTCAAAAGTGACGTCACGCGACATTTCAACTCAATATACTGTAATTATTCGATTATGAAAAAAATTAAAAAATATGTCTCCAAATTTTTTTTATTATCTGTCTGATGGACTAAATATAATTTCGACTTCATTACCCAGTCATCATCCCTATTTCACGAATTTGACTGACAAAGTACCTACTACTTATACGTTTTAAAAAAACACAGCTGTTGTATTTACCTCTAAAGTAAGTAATTAACTTTACTTTTCAAATTAGGAGTTGGGTATATTGCCCCAACGAAGCAAGGAACCATAACAATGTTAATAATAATTATGTCAAGATACTAAAGTTAATAAACTAAAGAAATTTCCAAATTATTTGTTAGAAAACAAATGTTTCTTTCTACTTTTCCAATACTTCAAGAGCTTGTTCCCGAAAAGTTAAATTAACAAAAAGACAAGAACGACTCATTAACAAGACAAAATTAAAGACGCGTAATTTACTTGCTTTTTGTTCTTCGTAAGTTTACGAATTTCCAATGAAGATTAAATTTTGCTGAACTCGTTTATTTATATTGCTAATAGGTACGCAAAGTGGCAACATATTCGCACTTAAAAATATTCTTAATCATCTTCATTATAGTCTATCCAATATAGCTTGATTAGAATGACAGCAGTCAAACGAATGTGACTAGTGTTGGGTATGTTTCGTACGGTTCACATAGATGTATCGATAAGTTTTCGAAAAAATGATATAAAAAAATGCACCCAATTTTTCTTCATATCTTTATTCATAAAAATGACAATTATAATTTAAATTTAAAGACAGTAAAATTTAAAATTCATGTCAAGGGTGTACAACTTAAGTCGTAGTCATTATTATCAGTGTTCTTCAGTGGTTTTTTTTTCTCGCTAGAGGGCGGTGGGCATCTCTTCTAGAGCAACGGTGCTATGAATACCCAAAAAATTACCGGTGATTGATTTCCGATGTTTGATTATTTAAGAATGAAATGTTTTTTGGTTTTTAATAGTGAACATTTAGAAAAACGTATAACTTGACTTAAATATTGTGTTAAAAAATTAGTTAGAAAAAAAATTTGTTAAATATGTTAAAAAATTAGTTTTAATTTAATATGACATTTGTCGATATGTCCCAACACTAACATTTTTGTAACTCGAGATAACCTTGTAGAGACGTCGTTAATAATCTAGCTTGATTTTTATAATTTCGAATTACTACTTATTGGTGTAATTTAACGCTGCATTTACACGAAATTAACATTTTTATTGGAAGCACTGTCCTCGAAAATATTGTTTGTAGGTCAGACGTGAATTATTTCTCGTCCGCCAATATTTAGCTCTCATTGATCGCTACTACAAAGTTATGTCGTTACTTTTGATGGCAGCTGTCATTCTAATCAAGCTATATTGGATAGACTATAGTCATCATTCCTACCTGTAACTGAAATAATTATACAGTGTGAGTCACGTTAAAGTGTACATATGAAAACAGATGAAACTAGACCTATTTTTATCGACAAAAAAGAGGTCAAAAAAATTTTGAGATTTTTTTTAAATTTTTTATAGAATTTTTTTTCTTCCAATTACTTGTTGTAAAGAAAACGTAATAACTTTTAAACTAAGCTGTATATCCTGATAAAATAAAAACAGTAATAATGCTAAATAACAGGCGATACTAAAAAAATACATAAAATACACAAAAAAGGCCAACAAATAATAAAAAATGTCACTTTTTGAAAAAAAACTGCTTTTAAATTCGTGTTTTTTTGGTTATTTGATAAATTTCTCCAAAAAATGTCCCTATAACCGGTGGTTTTTATTACTTTGTGTTATTCTCTATCGTATTACCTTCGAAAAACCAAAAATCGCATGTCTCTATCCCTATCACAACGTTTGCAATGATCGTTTGAACTAAGCCTCTCCGGGCGCGCCATTCAACGCTTCGTTAACAACAAAACTGAAAATGGCTCTAGATTTGTAATTTTGATAAAGACAAGTTAGATTTCATATAAAAACAAAAGATTTCGAAGTAAAATAAGCATTTTAGTTAAAATTAAAATTGTCTCTACCTGTAGCGGAGAATAATGTTGTGGCAGGCCTTTGTTCAAACGACCATAGCAAATGTTGTGATAGGGATAAAGACATGCGATTTTTGGTTCTACAAAGATAATATGATATTGATAGAGAATAATAAAAAGTAATAAAAACTACCTGTTATAGGGGCATTTTTTTGAGAAATTGATCAAATAACCAAAAAAACACGAATTTAAAAGCAGATTTTTTTCAAAAAGTATCATTTTTTATTATTTGTTGGCATTTTTTGTGTATTATATGTATTTTTTAGTATCGCCTCTTATTTAGCATTATTACTGTTTTTATTTTATCAGGATACACCGCTTAGTTTAAAAGTTATTACGTTTTCTTTACAATAAGTAATTGGAAGAAAAAAAAACTATAATTTTTTTTTAAAAAATCTCAAAAATTTTTTGACCTCTTTTTTGCCGATAAAAATAGGTCTAGTTTCATCTATTTTCATATGTACACTTTAACGTGACTCACACTGTATTTCCTTTAGAAATTTTTCTGTATACGTTTTGCAACTTAAAAAGCGAGAGCATGCATTCTTCAATAAGTGCTATCTTTAGTTTTTGGGGGATGCTTAAGTACTTACGTCCAGTATTGGACTCTAACTGGTTGAAAATTAAATAACAATGACTATGTTCCCATTAAAAAAAAACACAAGATTACCCCCGTGTCTGTCTTCCTTCTGTCATACAACTTTCACAAGGACCACTCGATAGATTGATCCAAAATTTGGGTCACCTAACATCTTTGTACGAACAGCGAAAATACGAAAATACGGAAACGGGGTGACAGGGAGTACCCCTGGTGTGAATGTCGTGCGCTCGAGAATTCACGTCACGTCTGTAGTATCGAGCGGCCCAGAAGCGAGCGAGATACACCCACGCCTTATCAGCACACCCCACTTATTAGCGATTCGTGTGGAAATCGGAACACACAAGTTTGTGGACAGATAGCTAGAAACCACCCATAATAACTCAGTTTAATATTAAGACAAGACTTATTGTGAGTTTGTTTGTAGGAACGAACCTCTGGAGCTACTGCAATTTTGAGCTACTGGACCTGCAGCTTTGAAAAATTATATTATTCCTGAGTCACATATACCTACCTAACAAAACCATGCGGCCGAAGCCACGGGCAAATGCTAGTGAGAAATATACATAAGACTCGGGTACTTTATCATAGTAAAGCTATAATTTAAAAGTATTGAACAATAAATAAACTAAAAATAAATATTTATTTTGAAGAATAAATTAATTCAAACTGTTTTAATGCCGACTAACTATTTGCGCCATAAATCGTATTAATTTATTTAATGTTTCTTATTTATTTGTTACTAAAATAATATTATGATAAAATTTAATTGCTAAAGTTAATAAAATTAAAACAATGAATAATCAATACCATTAGAGGTATATAAGATAAATTATTTCCTATATTAATTTATTGCTCATTATTGGTGAAGTAAATTAGTAAAAGCATAACGAAACCAAACTAAAATTAATATAGAGCTGAGCAAACAAGCCAAGTTCCAACCTTATAGAGCATTTCGTTTTAATATCCTGGCTTCTAATAAACAACGGTTAATTCTCTAATTTCCACCCTCCAAAGTTTGCGACGGAATTTTCGGAGGCTCCAAAATGTGTGTTTGCTAGAGGGCAACTAATTGAGGGTACGAGCAAAGAAAACAATGTAAAATTATACAACGAACGGTGATTAATTACGGTTTATTTTGAGATGCCTCGCGAAATTGATTTTTAATGACCCTATATTTGTTTTGGGAGGCTTCCGAGTTTGTTGTTTACGGCTATATCCTGAGGGATACACTTAAGGGTAAAACCTCCTATTCTTAAAAAATTGTGTTATAATAACGTTTTATGTAATAAATTCTGTCTTTGTCTATGTGTTAATTTCACAATCTCCCTCTTTTTTAAGTCGGTTAAAAAAATACAAATCATTGACAAGTTATGCTGGTGTGGTAAAACTGTTTTAATTTCTACACACTTGGGGATTACAGTAGTTAAGTATTTATGAATGTAAGTTGGTAACTTATTTGTAATTTTATATCAAGTCAACGTTGTGTTATAGATAAGAAAAACGCCTGATATTTTTTTTTACGTAAATACTCGTATAAGATACCAATAGCACTGGTTTTCAGACTGAAACTCAAACGTTTCAACATTTATTGTTATTACGAGTGCTATCGAACGGACGAAAATGAAGTGTTGGCTTACAGAAGCTCTGAAAGCTTAGAGCTTCGCGGAAAATTACCGGTTCGATCGCTGGGCGGAATCTCTACAGACGCGATTGTAGTGTGGAAATGTCTTAAATATTATCGTATTATACCTAGTCTATACATATAGGTAATTAAACAATTCATTTATTCCGACATCTATACATAAGCATCAATGGACTTAAAAGTAAATATCACTTTTCTGCTCTCTACATCATAATATTTTTACTCACAAATTCGCAATCAATTGAATTGGAAGATTTGGTAGCTTGCAAAATAAATAAAAGTTAATAAGAAACTGTACTTAGATACTATGTAAGCAAACTTCACAAAAAAGTTCTGTTTCAGGACTTTCAGGTTACTCCCAAAATCGTAAAATTAATTACACAATTTATTAATCCAGTCTTCCATTTCTAGACGCCTGCTATGTTTACCACAGACATCAACCTACCTCAGCAGAGCATTTAGCTTAATGAGCCGATGAGAGAGCTACCGGTCGCCGCAAAACGAAGGTGACGACATCTGTTGGCGGGAGCAAAAAGACTCAGTCTCAAGACGGGACCCGCTGCCAAGTTTTGGACTATGAAATGTGTTCCGCATTGTGGTATGCCTGTTATGCCCTTTGTATTGAAAATAATAGAAATAAAATACGCCTTAATGCTAAGCATTTCCATGCAAATGTACCACAGAGACTCTGTGACAGAGTGCACTTTGCAGACATAGGCAATAGTTTCTTATACCAATAAATAAATACTAATTTAAATCAATATGAATAAATTGTAACGTGACCTGTTTTTTTATCATCTATCATTTTTAAGACAGTCAAATCTGTAAGTAAATACCTAGTATTTAGATAATATAGATCTGAACAACAAATGTAGAAGTAGACAACTACTCAAATGAAGACATATTTGCTTTTTGATGCAGATTTTTATGTAGGCTAGGAAGTAGGTACCTACACATAGGCCCAAAGAAAATCAAAATAGACGACAAATTGCACACCGACATATTATTATCCTCAAGTAATCCCTCGACATTGTTCTACCACCATAATGACGATGACAGTGTAATTAAAACTGTAAACAAGTAATTAACACCAGCATCGGTCTGAGACGACCATAAATCTCTTGTCAATTTCATAGATGGGCAAATAAATTGATTAAAAGCGGGTGATTGATGGATTCTGGCGCGCACCTGAAGGAGACTGTTTCTGAGCACCTGACGGTCGCCATCGATCACGCTTGCCATTACGATGATGGTTTAATGAGCTTTTGAACAACCAACTCAAACTTGAGTCGTACATGTTCATTCACAAACTTCAATCTGGGTAACTACAGTGAATTGAGCTCTACCAATCAACTCTAGAGACTGTACTAGACTCTAGCAAATATCGAAATACTAACTGGAATGTTTTAGGTAATCCTATAACATCACTACCTAATTAGAAATCTTAGAATTATGCAATGCCAAGGGAGAAAATTATCTACCAAGCCTATGCCAGCGAATTTAACCTATTACCTACGAGTTAAAAGCATAGGATATAGATATTGCGACTATTTATTAATTTTAGTGACTGATATAAATTTTACCTTCTCACTTACTTTTAACTACAATTAAAATTAAAAGATAGGTATTAGGCATACGTTACGCAACGTCAGCTGAAAACGGATTTTACAAAAGACAAAAACAGAACTTTAAAAATAATTAACCATAATAATGCCCTCTTATTTTATAAGAAAGTCATTGAATAATTGAATTTTCATGATAATAATGATAAATATTAACAAGAATTCCATCAGAAAAAGCCGCGAGCTCAAATCGTTAGGCGTGTTGGTTTTTCCTCGGCTGATATTGATCGGGCAGTAATAAATCATACGGACAGTTCCATTCCATAGCAAACAGGAGCCACTAACTGCTGCTATGCCACGATATTGTAATTAGTTTTGATATAATTACGAAAGAAATACAAGTTCCCTATACAAACAAAATTAGTTAATTCAATGTTCTGAGGCTTGGAATGAGTTTAATTGTATATCATTTGTTATTAAATCCTGCAGATTTTTTATCACATTTGCTCTCATAAATACATTTTTTTTATAAATAAACGAACATTCAGTTTGTTCGCGCGCAATATATTCACTCAACCTCATCTTATTCTGTATCGATGTCGGGCACGATGCGTGAAAACACGTGAAAAAACTTTTTTTTAACATTATACCGCTCTGTGTAGTTTGCACATTAGCCAGTGTCAAGTAATTTAATAGTAGCATAAATCCTCAACGTTTACCGATCTTTTTAAAAAACAAAGACGTTTGAGATGTATTGAGAAACACCGTAAATATGAAACAAACCACATCTTTGCTGCAAATTACAATGTGTCCACCTGGACACATGGAATGGAATGACCTACCTAGGTCATTCCTGAAAATTCTATGAGTGATCTGATCTTGTAACTTTTTGAAAACATTACTTCTGGAAAAACCTCATACCTATTTGTGTGAAAGCCGAATGTTTACGGGTAATCTTGTATTTTGTATGTTATTTCCATTTGCAAATGGAGGCCTAACCCAACAGCCAAAATCGCACAATAGTAACACGCCCTAGAAATTAGGCGGACGATCTGTAAAATCTTTTCCGTGTCAAGTAAGCGAGCGTGATGCGTCCACATCAATCATTTCTATGGACAGATTTAATAAAAGATAATATCCACTTTTCTTCATTCCCGTGGCTCCTACAAAAAGGCGAGTTTCAAGCAACTTCTTTATTGCTCTTTTTATTGTTTTCACTTTACTTTCTCGCTTCGCAAATTCACTGCTGAAAAATATTTTCAGGGCACAATGAAAACTCGAAAATATTTACTTTTGATTGTAATACTTAATTTACTTTACACAGAACAAAAGTTTGGACGAATTGAATGTAAAACACATTTTAATTATTTCTCAGATGTTTCTTTGTCAATACAATGAAATGCATAGACATACATTTGTTTATGTTTTATTTTCAGTGTACCGTAGAGATGGGTTATACTAGGTAAATTTGATACTAGGTGCACCTATTCCAAGTATTTATTAATACTTGATCCAAATACCTATTCCACCTAGTACGTAGTAATTTACCATACTTGACGCGACTAGTGCGGACTAATCCACGTATTATGACTTTAAAATACAATTTTCTTTGAAAAGATACAACCGTAGTATTAATAATGCAATTTGAAATTGAATAATAATGTTTTTGCTGGCTGTTGATTTATTGATATCCTCCCTTCATACTTCAACAGGCTATTCCTATCTCACACCTGCCTGCGCTCAAATTTGTTTGTCAGACAGAGACGGAGTGAATCTCTACGTTCGCACATAAGCTTAGCGAGAAATACGCGGTGCGCGTAATACACGACTACGGATTATGCAATAATAACCTCTATTACTTTGATGGTAGGGTCGGAAATCGTGTAATTTAAAAAATACTAGGTGGACGACTACGGATTATGCAATAATAACCTCTATTACTTTGATGGTAGGGTCGGAAATCGTGTAATTTAAAAAATACTAGGTGGATCAAGTATTTTAAAAATTGGAATAGGTGCCACTTAGTACTGTAAAATACCTAGTGTGTGGATCTGTTCTAGTAAATACGTCTCATCTCTAGTGTACCGTTTAGCAAGTGATATTACAGACAAACTTCTCAATCAAAATTTTAAAAAAATCCTTTTCGTTCGTTTTAATTAAAATAACAAAATTATAATCTACACTTAGGCACGTTCCCCAAAGCACAATTTTTGAAATATAGCCAGCGAAATTAAATCCGCAACACGGAAAAAATCCAGTTATTTTCTTTGCAGTGGAAAATTTTCAGTAGAATGCAATTGTGGCACGAGTTTCGAGTAATTAAAATTTAAGTGTGGCACAGAAATTAAAGAAGGAAAAACATTTTTTCCTCAAGAAGACGTCTAATGAAAAATTCCTGCGTGCGTTGGCGGGAGCGACGCCATCTTTGTCCAACTTTCTGACATGTTGCAGAACTATTATGAAAATATTACGAAAACCAAAGATGTTTTAAAAAAAAAAATTTCATGACAAATAAGTAATCAACACGACGCTGTTTTTGAAAACTTTGTTGATTTTCTTCAGCGTGTAATTAGTTTGTATGTAGTAAACATGCTGAATTAAAACTTAATTACACAATAAAGAAGTATTTTTTGTCATTTGCTTCAAGTAATTAAATAAATAATAAATAAATAAATATCCTTGGACATTTTACACTGCGCTTCTAGTCCCAAACTAAGCAAAGCTTGTACTATGGGTACTAGACAACGGATATAAACATACTTAAATACTTTTTTTTTGTAAATACATACTTATTATACATAGAAAACACCCAGTCCAATACAAACAAATATGTTCATGCACACAAATGTTTGTACTGTGCGGGAATCGAACACGCTACCTCCGGAATAGTTGTCCGTTTCGAACCACTACACCCAAGGCCCGAATTTGTGGAATATTCTAACTCATTAAATGAATTCTACTTTATCGCAAATTCCAGGGGACTTGTTCAAACACTTATACGTATCCAACGTAATTTTCATATAAACAAACACAGAAGGCAACTAATTATCTACTTTCCATGCAAATCGTTGTTATTACTGGGATAGTGATTGGCGTGCATGATAAGCTCGTCAAACACTGTGCCCTGTGATAAAACCGATAGATACACATTCCTTTGTTTTATAACTTTATGAAAGTTATTTAGTAATTTTTGATCGAAAATAGTATGAAGTTTGAGGTGGTGGGAACTGCAGGTAAAATGTAATCGTTTTGATAATGCATTTAATTATATTAATGAGTAATTGGATACTAATAAATAAGATATGTAACAAACTAGAGTTATTTGCTTTAGCGACTAATTTACACGTGCAATTTATTTGTACCCCTCATTAAACGATTACCTAGCTAGTTAACTACAGATAAATTATTACGGCTACTAAATTTAACTGCTACGTCTGCTTAAACCTAATTGTTTCAGAACTTTGCTACGTTACGGCTGTAAGTACGGCAGGTATAGAACATGTTCAAACGCCCACCAATCGTATGGCCGTAGCCTTATTCCCTAAGAAATTAAACCTCCGGATAGATAAAACTAATCCGGGCCGATAGTTTATCTTGGGCTGATCCGCATAATTCCGCGGTTATCCGCATGAGGGCAGCTCTAGCCTCCGGGGACTTGGGATCTTCAAGCACAGCCGACCTCTATTGAGATTGATGGATGAACATAAACAGACAGATAGAGCTGATTTCAGCTGATGTAGGTAATTGTGTATGTAAATGACCTATTTTCTTCCGCAAAGCTCACCTAGTTTTCCGCGTAAAGTGACCAATATATGGGTCTAAAATTATTCAATCAAAATCAATGTTGCCATTTTAGTAAAATGGCAACATTGTATGTTTCTTCTGGTTCATTATCACGTGTCGTTTCAATGCAATGGACCAGTGAAATCTGTTTTAAATTATGCCACTCCTAGTGTTAAATTACTCTGTGTGTCGGCTAAGGTGCCCTGAAAAGGGCCGATACAATAGATAATAGATGATCAAGAATTTGAATTTCATATTATCCATACATAGTACCTAATAATAATGTAGGTACATCGTAGAACATACTGTTTTTTTGTGTGTTGCATCAGCGACACGTCTCAATCTCTCAATCTCTTAATGACTGTAAGTCACTTACATCTACACAACATTGATATCGAAAACGCTCGCTGTGACGATCTCGCTTACTTTATGCGGACAGAAAAAGTAATTTCGCCAATCTTTATTGCAACTACCATCTTAATCAAACGGAGCGCGCCGCTAACAGTCGCGGAGCGTCAATAAATGTCGCCAAAACGTTCGTTTGGGGCCATATTTTTATTAATATTGGCCCATTACTTGTTAGAGGACGTTTCGCAATCGCGATAACTTTAGTTGTGGCCCTCGAAACTCGTTTATTGTTACGAAGAAAGGGCGAGTGGACTTCGCAAGTGGTTGATTCCGTGCATTAAAATTGTGTTTTTTGTTTGATTTAAGCTTTCAAATGCAGTGTTCTTTCAGCGACAAGAAATAATACGATGTTTTTTTTACTGTGAAAGAGTTTTTAAGTCCATCTTGGTCATAAAATTCGGCAAAACTTTAATGATAGATCGCCCGGAGTCCTGCCAGCAGGACTTAAAGTACTTCCGGTAGGACGCAAAATTAAAAGATCACAGTTTCGTAAGTATACATTGTACAAATTTCAAATTTACACGAAAAAATAGAGTGTTTCTCTCTCTTTCACCCAATAGTGCCCAAGATCGAAAAACGCGACTAACCGTTAGTCGGAGCCCGATGGCGCACGAGTATACACGGGGGCAGCGCGTTCGCGCTCGCGCGACACATTTTGACGCGCCGGGCGTGGAGTCGGCAACATTTTGGCGATAATATTATAATGAATGTGAAGTATTCCAGCCTAATCAAACATTTATAATTTATTTCTTGTTTTTGTTTTTAATTTGTAGTGTATTTGTAAGTGATAGGTGTAATTTCTAATACAAAGTGACGTACCAAAGTAATTAATTTAAAGTTCCTTATTATAGTTCCTATTAGTTAAGTTGAAAGAAGATAAACAAGTTTATAATATATTAAGAAAAGTAAAATACTGGTTAAACAAAATGATTCTAAGACATGACTTTTTATTTAATAAACACTAACCAAGTGTTTACTACTTCTGGTGAGGATGAGTTCAAATTTGAAGGTCACCGTACTGCTGGAAGGACCAGCAAGCAAACACGTACAAATTGCGTACTGCGGGCAGGACTTGCGATAATCTTCTGGCAGGACGTTTAGAACAAAAGACCAGTCCTTCCAGAAGAGCTTCCAGCAGGACAAAGCACCAGGCGATCTATCAATTAAAGAATCTAATTAAGTAGAATTAAGCTAGAACTCTACACACAATGAAAATCCTAATCCTATGTACAAACAAGAAGAAGAATAATTAATTATTATACGAGTACGTTCTTGTTGGTAATAATATTACCTCTTACCTATTGACTATAAAACCCATTTTGTGTTCCCTCATGCAGCAGAACACTCAAAAATAGGGCAAAAATCGACTCTGGCGATAATGAAGTCCCGTTCCTGCAGTAATTACTGATCGGAGCCATTGTTCGCAGATAGAGCATGCTCAGGGGTGAGTAATCCTGCCCTGTGCTTCAAGAATGGTTTGGACGATTGGAATTTAACAAGATAGTGGGGAAACGAGGGGGAATTAAGAAGCAGTTCCCTTTTGGTGGTTGGTGGAGTCATGTTCACGTACGCGTCAATAAAACCTTTGCTTGGCCAATAGAAATCGATTAAGTACCAACTAAAAATACAAGAATATAGTTAACCATTTAAATATATCGTAATAATTTTCTACTATTTTCACACGAGTAAAGAAAAGCTACTACGAGTTTATTGTGAGGACGCGTGTATGTATATTACTCCTTCACGCAATAACAACCTACTGAACGGACTTTGATGAAACTTTTCAATTAAGTAACTTATACTTCAAATAAACACATAGGCTATAATATTAATTAAAATGTACACGAACCAAATCACAGTAAAAAGCTAGTATGACATGATATCTTACAAACCTAACCAGCCTGCATCAATCATAGTGCATTCAACACGCGATCTCTCCACTTCCTCACTTGCATATATTTTCTAGTATTTCTGCTTTTTCTAACGACATTCGCGAGCTAAGAAAGTGCAGAGCCTATTGCAGGTTGTGGTGATGGCACAAAAAGTTACGCCGCCTATTTGGAGTTGGCTTCAAACTGGATCACTGGACAGGTAAGGTGCTAGAGGCTGAGGGTGGTTTGTGAGCGATGAACTACAAGACTGTGATGGTCCTACTACTAGTACCTACCTTTTAAAGAAAAACATACACACAGCTGGAACAAGAATTAAGTTTTTCAGGAGAGTTGAGTTCACAATCACCAGTGTTATATTATCATGTTTTTACACCCACACACAGTAGGTAGGTAATTGGTAATTTCGTCTAGACTAACTTTAATGTGAGTTCGTTCGTTTCAGCCAAATGACGTCCACTGCTGGACAAAGGCCTCCTCCAAGGTTTTCCACAATGCACGGTCCTGCGCTGCCCGCAAATGTGAGTAACTGGTTTCAACAACTTGGATTTCGAGCAATATCTAAGTCACAAAACTTTAAAAAAAAACTCACTTACCGACTCTATCCTTCATGCATGCTCCCTCTACTCCACTCTAAAAAAACACAATACCTTGTCACATCACATTCCATACCGCAAAATAACTAGTCCTTTCTCGAAATAAGTAAGTTACTAAGAAACCAAATAAGTAGTAATTGGAACAAACTGAACAACTGCCCTCTGGTAGTCAAACCACGGCCGTACCACATCCTATGATGTTCCGAGCACGTGCGGCGTAGTTTTAGCGCGGCTGCGGGTAGATATTGCACTTTAATCTGTTTACTATGGAAATGCTGAATGCGACTTTGAAAAAAATGCTTACTTACAGCTCAGCAGCTGAAGAATATACTGCATACTTTTTATAAGGAATATTTGCCGATATTGAGCTCGTATTATGGCATAGCCCTTTCTACTATGCTGAACAAATTAATAATTTTTAAGGCTGAGTTGCACCTGAAATAAGTACATACTGTTATAGGGAATTATTACTACTAACGTAAACATAATTAAAATTATAAATAAAAAAAAAGGTCTTCAATCTGCATGAAAAAACCAGTGAAATTGGACAAAAAAAACGAGACAGAACGAAATGCACGCGGGCGAAATACAAACTGCTTTAACATTATTTTGTGGTAGCTTGTTGTGCCGTTGACTGTACCTTGAATAAACAAATACTCGGAATCGCTTGCAGTTTGCTCAAATAACAATCGAGAACTTTTACTCGGAAGTCGAGATCGATAAGCCGAGCTCACTTATCAATCTCAATTATAGCTCGGAGCCTCGACAGCGTGAAACTTTGCTTTGGAATAATTCTCGAATTAGGTATCAGGTTGAGTAATAATGTATAGTAGGTTAATAAGATTTCATATTAGATATGCAGACTTATTTATTTCATTGATATTGTATACCTACTTTAATTACGATTCACAAGGTGGACCGACGACATCATAAAGGTTGCAAGGCGTTGGACGCAGGCCGCTACCAACCGGGCAATGTTCAGCAGTGGACAATTAATTTATTTATTGCCTTTCAGTAATTAAGTTCAAATAATACTGAGACGTCATCATAATTAAGCCTATCAAAAGGCATTAGGTGCGATTTATTTATTTTTTTACTTTTCGATGAAAAAATGTATCTTCTAGAATAGTATCTCTAAATTTTTTTATTTTTGCAATTACTTAGGCTTTTAAAAGCTCTTTTATTGATAAATAAATTGTACAAATAAAAGTTATTCCCGATTTATGCTGTTAATTAGTGTCGTGTCTTAGGCATTATGAACGTTATTTACTCACGTTATTTATTAGTAATAAATATTATTATTGGATATAAATTATAAATTCAGCTGAATAAACATCACATTGCCATTAAAATCGTGGGCAAAAAACGCATTAATTACCCTTTACCCTTTATACTTTCATTAAATACCAGAAACACCAACGCACAATCCATAGCGATTATTTGTTTAGCACGACGGCCATGTTGTTTTTCACACTTAATTAATATAATTAAAACGATGCGTGCGTTTCGACACTTTCTGCTTAACGCCTCGCCCTTTCAATAAATTTCTGTTAAACCTAATATTTGAATTCGCAGCTAATTGTTTAGGAAAAATCCTGAAGCGGAAAAAATGTAGAGCATCATTTGGCAAATACACAGCCCTTTGAAGAGTTGGTAGAGTGCTGGCTGTCTTACACAAGTGTTGATAAACTAAATAAAGAGGTATGGTAGGCGTTTGTAGGCTTACCTCGTAAATGATATCTAAATGATTTTGTAACAAACATGAAGTCTGATGTGAGTTTGTTTACCTTAATATCTTTTTTATTGGACGCAGCACTCTGACGCAGTCACGCAGCGTGCGTAGTGACTACAAGTGTTGGAGGCTGTGGTGTGTAGTTCAATTTTGTATTTAATTAAAAAAATATACGTGACAAAAAGAGTTCGCAGTCGGTAGGATTCGAACCTACGCTCCCAGAGGGAATCTGATTTCTAGTCAGACGCCTTAACCGCTCGGCCACGACTGCTGATACAAAAAAATCGAAATTAAAGCTTTTAAGCTTGGTCGTATATCTGAGACATTTATTATTATGTCATCAAAATCATCTCTCTTTCAGTAGTCAAACGATTAACGAATGAAGAAAAACCTAGCAATTAATTATTTATAACTAGAGCATCATCTTTGGCTAGCCACTTCTCAGTCCTAGTTACTCCCAGTGCCAAGCTAATTGACTACCTAACAAGTTAATGTTATTTATTATGTTGACTTTAAAAACGAAAACAATAGAATTCCTACTTAAATATTTTTCAGTTTTCGCAATGCCTAATAGTATTTTACAGAGCTTATAAACAAACCGTAAGCATAAGGTAAGCTCATCATACAAAACTATGTAGGTATTGTAGGTCAGTCCCAAAACTATTTATTTAATATGCTAGTCAATTTATATTAACTAAGTACTTACATAGTAGGTACTACGTTATCATTTAATTACATTAATCAATGAACTTGTATCCACTACCGCCACCTCTTATAATAACAGGTAAACTGGAAAGTATGGACGAACGTATCACTCGCACACACGTTACGCTTACAAGAGTGAGCAATCTTACTATGCCTTAATTTCGTCCCGTCCACACGTGGCGCCGTGGCTTAGTTGGTTAAAGCGCCTGTCTAGTAAACAGGAGATCACGAGTTCGAATCTCGTCGGGGCCTACAGTTGAGATTATATTTTTGTTTTTGTTTCATGAGTTTTTTTTTATTAATCTTTGTACGTATATTAATAGAAGAATAATGTATTTACGTTTCTTTCTCAATATTTGTTTTAAAGATTATCTTAGTTGTTAAAATGCTTTTATGATTTTGCTAGGATCAAAATAAATAATTTATTTTTATTTAAGCTTAAGGAGGAAAGGATAAGGTAAAGATAAAAATCAATTTCTGAAATTTACTCGTATATTCACATTTCTGTTAAATTATAATATTTAATTATTTACACATGTACAAACATTACAAGTAACCGCCCCAAACAACAAATACTTTGACTGAATTATTCATAGTTTATTGATAAACATAAGTAATAATAGTAATAAATTAGAAAGGTCAGATAATCAGATTAGATTTTATTATCTATTTTATTACAACTTGTAAAATTATTTTATATACATAAAAGGCTGTCTCAAATCAATATTAATTAATTGAACGGAAAAATCAATTCAATTATATTGTCATCAGTCTACGGCAAGTTAAAGAAGCTTAAAATAGAAAGAGTGCTTTCTATGTGCAATACATAGGGTTTCAAATTGGTACACTCGGGGCTTAATTACGTCATCATATCTCAGTAGCATTCTCATTTAAACATTTAGAAATTGTAAAAAAAACGTACAGGTATATTTATTCAGTGAAATTAAGTACGTTTTAGTAGAAAAATATAAATACGAGAAATAAAGTTTGTCGCACGAGAATCGCCCACGGTGTTAAAATTGTTCCCCTAACTTTGCAAAAGAAAGTCTTTAAAACATACCATGTTTTAAATATTTATTTATCACATACATTACTTACTAGTAAAGTGGTGGGATGTGATGATAGTAACGCTATAACTGTATTGAAAAAGGCATTTTATACATAACTACAATAAGTATTGAGTATACTAGAAGTCGTCATAATGTTAATAAATTGATGCTATTCCAGTCTTAATGAGTAATTTTATAAACCAGTTGAACACTTATAAACATCTAAATCTTTCATAAAATCTGAGGCACATTCAATATACGTATTATACAGTACAATCGTGTATTAATAATATTTACAAATACTCTCTTATTCTAATATGGCAGTATTGAGGTTTCAAACAATAATTACAATACTCGAAGCCAACGTTACACGCTTCTGGTTATCATCTGGGTTGGAGTGTCAAAAGAAATATTATTTTAAGTCACAAACTCACAAAAACGTAACATTTATCATTGGCAAACATTTGAGAACACTTAAAACAATACTTCAATTGTGCTTAAAATGTACAAGTACGAACACCAGAAACGTGTGACGGCGACGCGGAGTGGATCATAAATAAACTCTAGGAATTCACATTTTAATAAAAACGTTTTTATAAAAATCAGTCTCTTTGTAAATTTTCACTTTACTCCCGCACAACGTGAAAACAAAAATCACAATCACTAAAAGTCACTGAATCTTGTGCTATACGATAAGGCCTCTTTTGTTATGTCTCTAGAAGATTATCTCACTTATTTGACTTTCACTTTTAGTTATTGTCGTCTTTGGGATGTCTTTTTAGTGATAACGGAATGGTTTAGACGAATCTAGTGAGCTGCGTGTGGAAGTCCCGAAGGAAGATTTGGAGCTGAGGCAGCGTGGGCCGGTCGTCGGGAGACATGGCCCAGCAGTATGCCATCACTGCGAACCTATAGGAAAACATTCATATGTAAGTAAAACTGGTAAAACTGAAAACCGTTGTTAACTCTGACCAATTAATAACACTCAGTCGCCTTCATTAAGACTTAAAAAGCTTGTACGTCATTAACAAGTTGGGTTTTTATTATATTTTTCACATTAACACCTTGGCATCGCGTGAGCTTATTGACCGCCGTGTCTGTTAACACGCATGTCGTTAATCAATAGACAATTATCATTCCATAAGTATTGCCACATATATTCGTCTTCTTGTCAATACGAATATACAGAAACGGAATGTCAAGGTGTCAGGGGGCTAATTAGTAGAGATGGGCCGACTAGTCGCCGACTAGTCGGGAAAGCCGACTATTCGGCATCATTTGTAGTCGGCCGACTAGTGACGACTATTCGGCAAAATCTGCCGATTATAATCGGCGCATTACAAAATTAAATATGTGAATGAAATAAAACTCATAATCACCAAGATGATTATGAGGCAGATCAAAGGCGTTTATCTAAACCATTTTTGACTGCAAAAAATCAGTAAAAAGTGGTTTCACCTGATTTAAAATTTTGGCAATCAGTCTAAATTCATACAAAGTTAAGATTAGTTAAAATCATCAAAAATGTGTAAAGTATATGTAATTTGTCCATATAAAAATTATGACACTTTTTTCGGGGGAAAAATGCATGGAATTGCATACCTATCCTGCGGGAAAGTGGTGGATTATGTGGGGCTCCTTTCATCGGAAGGATGAGGAATACCCACATAAATAACCCCTGAGCTCCGTCGATCGCCTTAGTGTGAAGAACTATGGGAATCCGGACAAAGCCATCAACTATCACAGTCTGTGCCAGCAATTATTGGCGGGCCCTGACAATCCGACGGTGGTGGTAGTCTGTGCTATGTAAGCAGGGGTACCCACCCCCACGCCCCCAGCTTCTGACCATCACCGTGAAGGGTGGAGAGGAATCAGTGGGCCTAGGATGCGTCCCGCGATAAGCGCAATCTTGCCCATACATTTTGACGTCGATAAGTAAGAATAATATCACGGCGCGCATCCTAGCCCAGCAGGAAGCGATCATATTGTCACCTCCTCTGACTCCTCCGCCGTCGAAAATTATGACATCTACCTTAGGTTACTAACCAAACTATGGACTGCTTTTGTCTGATAATAAATGATTTTTATTTTTATTTTTATTTTAGGTAAGTGTTAGGTGATTGTAATGTTGCTTTTTATTTTTTCTCATATTAAAGAAATCTCATTTCTAAAGAAGTTACTCGTATATTTATCTCTTTAGAAATCTAGATATTCTTATTACTTTGAGAAATCTAGATATTTTTCTTCGGACAAGTAGGTATTAGAATGATCGGCATTGCCGACTAGTCGGCCGACTAATCGGCAATTTGGAAACCGATTAGTCGGCTAGTCGGTTAGTCGGCAAAGACCATAGTCGGCCCATCACTACTAATTAGTTTCCCCTCGATAAACCAGGAATTTAAACCAAGTGATTTTTCGAGAAAATTCAAAAAATATTCAAAAGATTAGCAGAAATCTTCTACTGTGGGGGCAACAACAACAAAACTGAAGACAATATTTAAATGGTTTCTTTCTAGGAATCGAACCCACAAGGGAACTCTTCACTACTTCTCGTACACATCAGATGTTAACAAAACACAATGAAACAAAAGACTACTTACAGTTCATCAGGGCAGTTCGCCGGCTGCTGTAACCGGTAGCCGTCCCTCAAGTACGCTGCCACTTCGAAAGGGTCCACCTCCGCATAGGGCTGGTGGGCCAACGTGGTCAGTTCCCATAGAAGCACCCCTAGCGCCCATACGTCAGCTGCGGGGCTGAACTGCCTCTTGGTCAGAGATTCTAGCGCCAGCCACTTGATGGGCCGGTTCTCATTGTCGCCTAAGCAGTGGTAGTCTGCCGGGAATAGGTCCCGCGATAACGCGTTGTCGGCGATCATCACGCGGAGATTTTCGTCCACTCTGTTGAAGAAAGGAGCTTGTTACTAAGATGCCACCTTAAATTATTCAAAATTATAAACTACAAAGATTACAGCAAAAGGAATATCTAAATGTTAAAAGGTAATTTGTGAGCGTGGATTCCATACTCACATGCAATTCCTAGCAGCAATGTCTTTGTGTAAGACATGCTGTGAATGTAGATACAGCAGCCCATCCAACGCATGGAGCGCCATCCGTACCACATGTTGAGTCGTCAGAGGCGGAGGGGGCGCTCCTCCCGCCGCCCCTCCCACCGTCACTCCTCGGCAAGCCAAAAGAAACTGCTTCAGGTTCCGCCAGCTAGCGCCCCAGGGGTATAACAAAAACGGAGCTGTCTGATCCTCTATGCTGACCCCAAGAACCGACAGCACTCGCTCGTGATGTAAGCCATACAGCATACAACCTTCTTGTAGAAGTAGTGACACCTAAAAAGAAAATGTTGTGTTACAAAGATTCGTAAGTACAGAATACAGATCATCAATGTATTATTACGAAAATGACTTTTGTTATTTACCTGCACTTGAGAAGCGTGTTCAGCAACAGTCTTAACGAGCACTTCTTGCTCCCTAGCATCTTCATCTGCGTACGTTCCTCTATAAACCCGTCCAAACGTTCCTTCCATCGCCACTGAGCGTAGCCGCACTCGACATCTTTGTATGGTGAGCTCTGCTATCCTCTGCTGCAGATCTCTCGCTCTCTCTTCGGCCGCTGCGGCGGGGAGAGATGTTGGCCGACGGTAGCTGGTATAACTGGCAGCGGACTTACAAGACGAATCAGGTAGAAATGCGTGAGCATCTTGTTCGTCGCTGCGAGCTCTTCTGAGTTTCCTAGCTCGAGCTCTACACGCCGCGGCTGCCACTGCTGCTATCAGTAGTGCGCCGCCAGCACAACCAGCTCCCGCGTAAAATATATCAGCAGAGGTCTGTGCGTGAGGAACGCTGTCCACTCTGACGGCCGGACGAGGCGCGTCCTTCAAACATATTTTCCTTCGACGAAAATGTAAGGTAGTAGACGAGGAACCCGTCGAGACGTTCAGAGAAATTGTGATGTCAACCTCCGCAGCGACTGTGTGTGTACACGGCAAGGTGACTTGCCAAGTCTGCGGTTCCGTGGGCACGAAACCCTCCGTCGAAATGTTAAATTCCGGCGTGTGCATTGCTTCGGAGTGATTTACTACTTCCACGTGGAGGGTGTATGGTAACTGCAACAAAAAACATATTGTTAATGCGAGCCCGAAATGGGTGTTTGCGTTCGTGAAAACATGCTGCATTCCTAACGGATGTCTCATCACGATATAACAGTATCAGTTCGTGCAATTGACGTACGACAGCACGCCAAGTGACCCTAAATGGTGTGCGGCGGTGTATATGGCAGCGTCAGCGGAGATCAAATGTCGACTGTTGCCCACCGGGAGATCACGACTGGCGCTCCTTTTACTACTTACAACGAACACTTTTACGGGAACTTCACGCCTATTTAGTAACAACACTTTCCTGTTGCTATATTTGCACATAGCCACATAATATGCAAACGTAGCCGCGGACATGTGATCGTTCAATGCGCTTTATGTTTCCCTTATGTGAATGACGTGCGTATTATCACACGCAGCGGCGAGCTTAGCAGATGTTTTGAATAGTTTATCTGCCTGAAGCTCGCCGAGTCTAGTTAAATATTGTGGTCATGGGACGGTCATTATCAAGTTAATCACAGGCCGTGTGCCGCGGCGTTTAAACAAACATTATTCGCCGCGGGCCCTTTGGCCGGCACCTCGGCGCATTAGAGAAGCATCGCGACTTGTGAGCGTAGGTGCGACAGCGAAGCCGCTAATTAAATATTATCACTCGACAGTCGGTGAGTACAGACAATGGCGCGATCGCTCATCGGCGCTAGTTAACCGGTTACCAAATATTTGCTCTAGTCAAAGGCGCCGCCGGGCAAATAAGGGAGTCGAGAGCCGGGGGCCGATCTGATAGCGCCGCCCGAAGCCGCCGAGATGCCGATAAGGGCCAGGCCGCGGGATCGCAACCGCAGCATATTCCTGACCTTTTACTTTTTAAAACGCTAAGCGAATCTTAATAAATCCAAAAAGTATTACACCATTATAGAATATCTCCAGACGAGAAGACATGTCCCTGAATACATTCGAATCGAAACGACTCAGGCTTCAAAAAGCGTTTTCTTATGACTTGCAAATACCGTCCTAAATAAGCAGATGTTTTATTGACAAGAGCACTGAACTCGTTTTCGGGTTCTCGCTTTTGAAATGTGAACGTTGAAACCGTTTGTGCGTCGCTTCTGCCCAAATCGAATGTAACGAGCTCGTCTCGCAGCATCGCCGGAGTACAGCCGCCGCATAAAATAAATAATGCACATAATATTTGGTTAGTGATGCAGGGCACAGGATGCAAAGCAAATAAAAGAGGCGATGCATCGTGATTCGCCGCCGGATTATTTGCATAGGAGGCGGTCTAATTTGAATTAGAAATATACAAATGTAAAGACGAAAATAAATATCCGGCTAATCAATCAAACGTTGGACAGGGTAAAATCCATGGGCAAACTGCCAGGCAAGATTATTTGGTTGCTCGGTGCTGTTATCAGGACATTGTGATATCGGATGTCGGTGCTACCGTAGAATTACCATATGAATGAGTTGTTTGCGAAGGCGAGGGCAAACAAGCTAACTTGGACGCAGAAAAAATAAACTTGCCTTCTTTCTTCCTGCCTTCACAAGTTAATTACGGCTGCGGAAGTTAGAGAGAGAGGATGCGGAGGAATCTTGTCTATAAAGTACATAATTGAAGATGCGGTAAAAAATCTCAGAAAGTCGGGAGAAAAACTTGTTTCGAAGTGAAAACTTGCATTTGTTTAGTACTGGCGTGCTCGGTGTAATCCGTACTCATTGATCACTTAGCATTCAGCTCATGCCGGAGATTACCATAATGGTGCGATTGTTTCATAGAACTGATTGTTCAGTTTAAGCAGTGGAGGAGCCTCGTAATATATTGCTTTAGACTTTTAAATGTCTTACCGGACGAATGCACATAGCGAAAGAATACCTGACGAGTAACGAACAAAAAGCTGCATGCATCTACGTTTATATCTGCAGGTATTTCAAGTGGTCATAAGTACTGAGTAATAAATAAATGAATAATAGTCTGTCAATGTCTCATACCGAGTTTTTTTATATCAATAAGCAGCATACAAAGTTGATGATATGGCATCGTCATATTTGGTCAGATGAGTAATATCCATAAATCCAGAAGCATTTTATGGTCCATTGATAATTTGTATTAAAAGAATGGCGAGAAGAATGTTTTGAAGGTGTGTAAGGGTATAGTTGTTGCGAAAAAAGGTAACTGAATTCTGAAAACGCACTGGCTAAACGGTAGCGTTGAACTATAGAACCTCAACCTTAATTTTCTCAAGTCCTGAATTTATCGGGCATTATAACCCGCCATAGGTCTCCATCATTGCTCATTGGCATTAGCCAATACCCAGCTTTACCACAACAGTCTCTAACAAGAAACATATTTACTGGGAGGTCTCTATCTAAAATAGTGACTGAATTTCTTGCGCTGCTTCTTCTCAGCACTAGCCCATTTATTGCCCCGAAGCAGTAGTAGTTTCAATACTGGGACGTGTAAAACTGCTTTTTAAAAGCCTATTTGCAAAAAATAAATGAGATTTATGAGATTTTTCAACCAGAATTTTTTAACTCTAAACCAGTGGTTCTTAACCGGTGGTCCGCGGACCACTGGTGGTCCCTGGAGACATTCCAAGTGGTCCACAAAGTGCACTTGCACACCTAGGTTAAAACTAGAGATGAAACGGATAGTTGTTTGGCCGGATACCGGATACCGGATATCCGGCCAGCTGCTAGGCCGGATAGCCGGATATCCGGCGGCCGGATAGTTGGCCCATTGTCTCGTTGCATGTCGTGACGAGTTTAGCGCCGCACAGGTGCTTCGAACGCGATCAGTGGGTCTATTAGTAGACTAGACTAGTCACACTTTTCGAAAATCGAATCCGTCCGAATAGAATGTCAGATTTTGCCACTTGTCTAGGGGGCAGATCAATTCGGGTGATTTCAGTTGTTATAGCGAGTGTGTGATTGAATAGCGAAAATTAAATTAGTTTACTTGCTGCGTAATCTGACTGAACTGCATGCATCATATCACCAGAGACCAGATTATGAAACCAGACCATCAGTGAAAAAAAGATCGCCTTTTTTATTTGGCAATATTTCGACATTAACATAATTATGTTTACTATCTTTGTATTCGTCATTAGAGTGATTAGCCCAGAAAAAGAAATTAGAATTTTGAAAGGCCTTAATATGGCTTTTTTGTAACTTTTTGGACCGTAAATAAAAGCCGTCATTATTATAAGCCATTTCATTGATATTTACCTCAAAGATTAAAGTATTTCATTTTATGAATAGGAAAATGTCGTAGTTTTTTAATATCCGGTATCCGGCCGGATAGTGAGTTACTATCCGGTATCCGGCCGGATAGTAAATTTATTCCGGATATCCGGCCGACCGGATAGTTACCGGATATCCGTTACATCTCTAGTTAAAACCACTTTTCACTGATTTTTGCAGTTAAACGGGTTTTTACCGATTATGAGGTGGTCCCTGACAAGACAGAAATTTGGTAAAATGGTCCCTCATGACTTAAAAGGTTAAGAACCACTGCTCTAAACAAATAGTTCTGCTTACCGGTCTCCTGGTGAGGCTCTGCCACGTGAAGTGCAGCTCGCCGATGGTGGCCGGCACCGGCACCACAAAGTTGAGGGCGTAGAAGTTGATCTGCCCGTCCCGCACGTAGAACAACTCCGCCGTAAGTCCTGGGGGAGAAGGTTCACAATCAGTAAACTTTTCAGAAGCAGAACAGTACTTAACAAGGAATAAAACATAACCCTCCTTCTGGCGTAGTCGGGTTAAAAATTGTTTATCGATTATTACCGGTAGCATTTGTTTTCATATACGACAGTGTAGTACGAAACATACGCCTTATTCATTAACGATGCTTGCTTAAGTGAAGCAGCAAATCGAACGCACAGCGTTGAATAGAGCTCTCATGTTGGTTCGTGTGTCACCCTGTGCGTCCACTGTGAGACCTCATGGTAATGTTTGTGAATACGGACGATACACATCAAAGTAAAGTAAGCAACTCTGCATCTGTCTGTGGCAACTTTTTTCTTTAGTTATAATAGGCGCTATTTTGGAACTAAATGGATTTCAGTCTGATCATCTGATGTGCTGTCGAGTTTACTTAGTTATTCAAATATTTTATCTTTTAATACAAAAAATAACAATACAGTTACGTTATGTTGCTCATTAGGGGTATGTTTAATGTCATAACATGCAATGCAATACGATAAGTGTGGTGATTAATTAATGAATTCATGGACTATTGGGTCAAGCGTGTTTAGTTCTAATAAGATGTCATTACGAATTGATAAGACCCGTGTTTAGGAATATGATACATAATTAACCCATTAACGCCCATAGTGAAACCACGATATATTTTCATAATATTTTTTATTATTGCTACTGAATGGATTACAAGTAATCTATAAACACAAAAAAATATTTAAAAAAGTTAAAAACCTTGAAAAAAAACCCTGTACACAGGTGTGTACAATGGGCGGATCAGGTGAGAAATTTCCCGAAGCAAGGTCGCTTTACGCAAAGCGTTTTCATGAATTTAGAGCAACGCCAACGCCCCTACTATGGCAAATAACACACCTAAGAGGGTTTACAATACGGTTATGCCCTCCATTGCTTGACTGTAAATATGATGTTGACGATGATGGCCGCGTCTTCGTTTTATTATTGGGTAAATACGATCTGGCAATAGATCGCCTAAAAGCCAATTGATCCAAGTACGTTGTGTTTTTGGTTTACACGGTAAGTACATATAAGCGCCATGCATTTGAGACCGCCATAATCCACTAGTTTGGGTGATTTCATGAGCAGTAGAAAAAATGGGTGATAATTTTTCTCCAAGTAGGATTTTCAGAAACTTCGTTACGAGCACGTTTTTGAGCCGGACCAAGGCTTGAAAGAGTTTCTTCATTGCTACTGACCCACTCCGGCTCTTCATCTGAAGGTTGGTGGCGTAATAGCTCGATAGTACCTGGTATATCTCAAAATACCGAGGAAGTCAAATCATCTTATGCACCTTCTTTTTCATCACTAACAACAGCAGGATCAGGTGGTACGATGATCAATTTGAGCTCCGTATCGTCATCTTCAGTTGCCATAATGGATTCGATGGCTTCCTCTAGTCTTGGAACTCGTTTTGAGATGATAAACGTTATCTATGTGACATCTCCAATTATCAACCAAGTCTTGAAAAAAATGTTTTTCTTAGTATACATTCACCCACTGTACACAAGCGTGTACACCAACATTCTTGAACAATTTTTGGTATGTTATATGTATATATTTATTATTTTTTTAGCTTATAATAATAATTTACAATGTAAACTTACCTTGAAACGTAGAATTGAATCAAATTATAGCTAAAATATATTATATCAGTATTATTTCACAACCGGCGCCAGTCACTTTGAGAAAAGGTCGGAAAAAAATGTTAATTAGACATTTATTTTTGCTCCACCCTCCAACTTTTTTATATTTCTTACCTTGTATCGACATCTAGATTAGGTTTTATCAAGTAATTTGACTTAACATTAGAAGTCGCGTTCAGAAATAAAGTTTAAAGAAGTGTACACACGTGTGTACAGAGGGCGTTAATGGGTTAATTACGTTAATTTTGTAACACTTGCTTATTTATGTAAACTACTAATGGCAATAACTGTCACATTAATATATTTATTTCTTGTATGTTTAAAATAGCATAGCCTGCCAACGAGTAATTTTACAAAATTTTATTCTTCAACTATTTGTAAAATTGCTAAACCTACCGGATCCTATAACAACAATGTGTAATAAGAACTCGTTTGTTTAGCATTTGAGATTGCAAAGAACATGAAATCCAGTCCACAATACACCCATTGAGAGATCGAGTCCAAAAATCAGTTCGCATCAATAACACGCGGAATCGCGGCAAAAAGTTGAAAGCGCACGCGCACAATGCGGCGAGATCAAAGCGCGAGCGCACAAAGGTGCCGCAACCCGACGCCCGCGCCACCTGCCCTGTACGATAACCATGGGAACTAACGAAAAACTTTGGTAAAAACATCTCTAATACGTTCAATTGGGGTATAGAGTCTTATGTAGAGCCAGCCAGCCACAGGAGCTAAAGCTCATAGAAGGAAAAAAAATTGCGAGATAGTCGATTCGCTGACTATATCGTGTAGGCTGAGATCTCGGAAGACCTGGGCGCAATGTTCGATGGCCTCAGTAGAAGCTCTCCTCAATATGTGAGCCTCAAAATAAACATGAAAAGACGAAAATTATATCAAATTATAATGTTGCACCCACTCCTCTGAAGGTTAGACTCTATAGTCGGGACAAACAGTCCAGTCCTGTTAGATAAGTCCAATTTCTAAAAATAGATCAATCTTCGAATCTAACTCTGCTTCGGAAAGCTTTGAGGCATCTTCATTTTTCTCGTCCAAACTACAGCTACGTCTTGGATCCAGTGTCTCAAGACCACAGTCTTTCCCTAGTGTGTTGCCAGTAATTACTTAGAGCAAATTATAATTTATGATAATTACAAGCCCAACATGACGCCAAGTGCATTGCTTATTTATTCATGTTTGCTATTAATAGTGTTATT
The DNA here is from genome assembly GCF_963855985.1 of Ostrinia nubilalis. Lineage (NCBI taxonomy): Eukaryota > Metazoa > Arthropoda > Insecta > Lepidoptera > Crambidae > Ostrinia > Ostrinia nubilalis. The sequence goes on along the minus strand of NC_087088.1, from coordinate 5,106,896 downwards.
AGTTGCTATGAATTATTACGATATGGCGACAAGGCTCCTAATATGTCCCTCATATGGCCACTTAAGTGGTTCCGCTGAAGTACTTAAGTTTTTCCCTTCTCGGTAAGGACTAAAATATGAAACATTATGGCCATGAGTTGACTATAACTAGCTCTGGTATCGAGTGGCTACATATCAGGACCAAGAAAACGGCAGTAGATAACCGGGTTTTACGACAACATTCATATTTATCATGGATGTTTATTATAATATTAGTTCGGACCGAGTAAAGTATCATTGTCTGATATAAGTGAACTGTAGAACCAATTATTACTGTGTATTTTCGCACAAGTATCTAGGGCAGAATAGGAATACCTGCTAAAATGTAGATTGATTCAAAATATATTGTAACAAAATATCCACCACCACCAATGGTAAACCAAAATGTTGCAGAGCGGGCTCAGAAATACATATTTACGGTACTTGATGAAAGTAAAGAGAGAGTCGTTAAATTTTTCTTTATAACAAGATAAGGGGTTCAACAGGATTCCCCAGACGTTAAATTGTAACGTACACCACATTAAACGGATTTCTGGTGCCCATGTGGCGCTTCAATCTTAAATATTTTTACTTTGCCCCTAAACAGTGTCGTGAACAAGTTTCATAATGACCGGTTCCACATAAATAAGGAAACAGGATCCACGTTGCTGCCCATCCCGCAGTCAGATCGGTGTTAATAACACTATAATCGTTAAATATTAATGTCCTATCTAAACATGTTTGTACATTTTCCACGATATTACACCCACATGCAAATGAGACGCCGAAACGGTCATGCGTGCGATTAAATTAATAATTTTAACGCCGTTAACGGCTATTTGTTTATTCGAGAAGCGATAACCACGATTAACTGCTAACGAGCACAATATACCACAGTGTCATTCAATTTGCATATAGGTCGCAGCCGCCGCCTCGCCCGCGCTCGCATTATAATTCCAGATGCACGACTGGCCAAGCGACTTATGAAAGCTTGTTTGTAATAATTACTCACCTTTGTATTTTTAATTCCACGTATCTACACAACCAAATTGTTACTAACAAGCTAAGTAAATACCGGCTGGTATTATCAATGGTATCAGAGGAAGATCAGCACCACTGTATAATAAATTGTTTCCTAGAAACGTCCTCTCTAGTTTTAATAGCCGTTGAGCACGGAAACCCGCGGCACGAATCTACGAATTTTGATTGGGCAATAAAGATGTGACACAAGTTGCTCCGTAACATTCCCACATAGGTAATAAGTGGTTGCGGTGCTACCGTGCGCGGCGCCTTTGAAGCGGCCAGCAAAAGGAACGAGACCACTCGATGCGACAAATAACAAGAGATAACCAGCACCCGCCTCCGACGGCGCCCACTTTTTTTGCTTACATTAACTAATTTCTTAAAACCAAACGGCGCTTTTGAGGCTTATCGCAGATTTCTTTTAAACACCACTTGTATTTATATTACTGCCGAAGAATTTTATTAATAGACTCCAACCCATTGTGCGGTGGAGGGCGGAGGAATATCGCGCGAAATCGCGTGTTCACTATTGACGCATTCTACATTCGCACCTCCGAATAAAGCTTTCATTACGTTCGTACAAAAACCCATTTGTAAGGAATAAAATAGAGCGACGAACAATGCCCGCTGATATTTCGTATAGAAAGCTCCCCTTCAAGGCGTTGGATATAAGGATTTTAGGGCACAACAGGGGCATTATTGTGGAATTATGCGGACGAGGTGTGCAAGGAAATAAAACAAAATGCAGGTGTCGGAGAAAATAAAGCGCAGAGTTATGCACTTCAGGCCGGAGGGTTCGCGTCGCCACTTCGCCACGGGGAAATCTCCCACATTTATTCAGATAGAAATGAATATACAATAAGTAAAGGCGACGAAGCAGCCGGAAAACCGCTAAATAAATAACTGAATTTTACAACTTTACCACATCCCATAACTACGCGTGATAATGGTTATCATAAAATGGGTATACGATGTGTTAAGAATAGTATTGGAGGCGTCGTAAAAAACTGTATTTAGGTAGAGCCTGTTGCAATGGCGACAGTTTTATAGGCTCTTTTACCGGAAAACATTGGTTTGATGACTAAGGGACAGCCCGGCACATGCCGCGGGCGACGACTAATCGACGCTCCGTACTATTAATCGCCTCGTTTGCCGTTGAAAAGCAGTGACTTCGTTGTTTTGAATGCCCCTCGATAGCAACAGTAGTTTACATAGCGCAGACGCTCCCGCTTCACCCGACGGAATTAGATGGTAGTAAATCTGCGAGTCCAGCTCACGAACCAAATTTGTCGTGCTTGCCGTAAACAGCTATAAATATTTTATTGAAATTCCCCAACGCACTAGGGATATCGTCGTTACTTGCACACGCTTACTCGTGCTGACAATTTAAATACCGCAAAGATAAATCGAAACGAAACCTCAATTATATTTCTACAAATCAATCGAACCGTTGCAAATTGCGTAATAGCATTTGTATAAAAACCCAACTCAGGAGTAGTCAGGTGTAAAACTTTGAGGTTTTCGGGATCAGCGTTCCGGAAGCGAAGCGGGTAACGTGATCCCTTATTGTTGGGCTGTCTGTCTGTCCGCTGGGGCTTTGTCGTTAACAAGATTTGCCCTTCGAACGGACGGTTCAAAGCCTATCCTCACAAAGGCCTCAGAATTAAGCCCTTGCTAAGGTGTGAAGACCTTAGGGACATTGTTTTGTATTTGTGGGCCACTTCTTTGATTTATATTACACATCAATCATTAAACTGATTCCTTTGAAAACGCTCGCTAGATATTTACGAGCCGTCTGTCTGGCAGACTTGTGGACCATCTGAGCCCATCTGCAGAGAATACACCGTCTGGAAAGCTAGTTTTAGTCGTACTAATGAGTCTGGCCTCAGGCTACGCCGATTCTACATCGCTAAGCCAGACCTTTCTTGGGTAGCATTAATGTTAGAACAGCAGACGCTGTCGTCCTTTTGTCTCAATTGTCTGAATGTGCGACAAAGGGAAAATATAAGTGAAGGGCACTCTAAGTAATAGACTCTAAGTGAGACAGAGGTAAAGAACCTTCTTTTCTTACAAATGTAAATACATTCGACCAACCACATCAATATCAGAAAATTCATTCAGCACTGATCTCTCTGCGTTTGCCATTTCCCAAAACAAAATCAAGGTGCACGGAGCAGGCATTTCGAGGGTGCGAAGGAAGGAAGGGCACCATCTCGGGGAGGATAATGTGCGTAATAATCACCGCCATACTTCACCGCTGCGTTGTTACACATACCATTTACCCCGGCACCCCCTACATCGTATTTAATTACACAGTAATACAATTACACGTGCGTTCGCATTAAACAAATTTACTGTATTAATTAAACGCCTTGACCTATTCACCCGCTGTGAAACTTGCAAAACTCAGGTGTTTTTACGATCTTGAAATTAACAAGACACCATCTTATCATAAAATCTTTCGATTACGCAAACCCAAGAGTGTGAGCTCACGAGACGTCCGAGGGGCTAAATGAGAACGGTCGTTATGCATAATCTCCGCGTATCGACTTAATTAGTCGAGGTTGTTTAGCTTTTATTGAAAATAAGAGATCAAAGGTTTCGCATGACATTAATAGGTGTTTATATTAGAAACTTCATTAGGAGTGCGCTCGTCCGCATTGTGTCGCAAATGAGAGCGGTTTTAAAATGCCTCAGAGCTTATCGGCGCGTTGATGGATGCCGGTTTTTGCCCGCGTGCCCGAACAGCCCGACCTAATCCCGATGAATTAGTTTGACAGTCGGGATCTTTTCCTAATTTTTTGCTACAAACCAGATGTGTATTGTACGCTCTTCTCTTAATTACGTGCGGCGAGATAGAAACCGATCGCTGCGACTTAATTAGCCGACAGTTATGAATCGTTTCACGATTGACACCGGGAAAATAAATACGGCGTGTAAATGTTATTATAATAATGCTATCAGTGCTCGTGTTAATAGTGTTGTAATAAAATAAACATGACCCGTTAACGATGCGCGCCCTGCAGTACTCCGTCGACGGATTTATTCTCTGACACGAGCGAGTTGATGTAAACAGTTGCCACCTGTCGCTAAATTACATCGCGAAAGGGTAAATATTATCGTTACAATAATAGTGAACGTTTTATACTGCGCTATCAAAACAAAGTCGTTCAACGTTGTGTTTATGCTGCAGACAAGTTGGATACTGGCGAAATTGAACTCGGTGTGTCTTGAAATTTATGACGTCACGTGCGGAACGCGAGAGGAAATTAACTTCAGCGGAGTTATGCGCGCCTGGTACCGACACACGTAACTTACAACATCAACTAACTATTGAATAAATGTATCGTTAGGCTTATAAAGTCATAATGAAACAAAACATTTAAAGACAATGGTGTTGATTCATCCGTTTCCTTGTTAAAAGTGGAGCAAAATATGCCCGTAATATATGTACATAATGAGTACCTACAGAGGTAGTGTAACAGATAATGGTCCCTTTCCAATACTTCTGCGAAATCTATTTATCATACATTATTGAGAAAGTACCGCTTTAAGTCGTGATCGAAATGGATCATGGTCGCTCGAGGCCTCAAACTGCCACTAGAACTGCGCAAACCGCTATCTATACCTGAAGGAGCAATTTAAATCTTATGTTTATGTTAAACCAAATTGTATCTCCCAAGGGTCTCGACAAACATCATGACTGGAAACTTAAATAAAAACTCACGGCATCTCAAGAACCCTGCGATGTGACAAACGACAGAACGCACATAAAATAGAAAAAAAAACTAAGCACGAAGGCGGTCGTGACGTGTTTGTAAATGTTGCAGGATTATGCCCAACAACCCTTCGCATGAATTTGTTTCTTGTATCGTTTAAATCCAATTACCGAGTCAGGCCACGTGCACGACTACTAGACCTGACAGCGAACATTTCTCGAGCTTATCTGACAGATAACGACAATCCTTCTACAGAGGTTATCGCACGGTAGCTCCCCAAAAATCGATTGCTTATCGACCATGTTATTGCGATATGAGATTTATTTTCGTGTACCTTATCGCGACCCGATAAAGATTATTCCAAGTTATCACGGCTACTGGACATTCTTATGTCTCCAAGGAAAATGTGTAAACAGCAGTTCTCATCAGAGCCACCTTTCCTGAAAACTCGTAGTTTGTGTCAGTGCAATTCAAATAGAAACTGTATGCCGAGTGGAGGTGTCCAATAACAAAACACACGAACACGCTTGTCAAATAGCGTTCACCAAATATTATCCCACCGCCCGTATTATGTGGATTTGTACCAACATGACGTTCGCAGGGCACAGAAGTTGTTTGCTCTGGAACTTAGAAAGGTTATAAGGCCCGAGGAGGAAAATATCAGGAAGCATTTTATACTTTTTCGACGTTTTGACACGCGTGTTTGAATAAGTTTCCTACGAAATGAAAGGGGAACAATGCAATGTGAATGTTTAAAAAATCGTCCGTTGGGCGAGGCCTGAAGAGAGCAGTTTGTAAAGAGCTCTCGACGAGGGCTCTCCAAAAGAGCGTCGACGGCAGCGCGCTTAACCTGCGCTGTTTACACCTCGCCAACACCTAGATATCATATTTTACTTTTATAAACTACTGCCAGCCAGAGGAAAGGTTTTATATTGCGGAGGGGGGCGGAAGGTACTGAATTGAGGACGTAATCGGACGCTCGAGCGGAGGCAATCTAAAGCTGCGGCGTAACCGGGAATTATCGAATTGGAAACTGTTCGGAACATAATTTACGAAGCCGACCGTCAGGCGATGGAAAATCATAAAAATTTAACATCGCCCGTAAAGTAAACAATGGGCAAAAAAAGCAAATCGTAAACGGTTGTGGGGCGTGCCCTCCGATGCTCGCGCTCTCGCGTTATTTTCGATGCAAAGAGTTTGCACAAATTTTAATATGCTGAACCTTATCTCAAGCTGAATCAACGAAACACAATTTGCTTGTGACAAGTTTTTATTACAAACTTAATTAGTGCAAACGATTATGACCCAGTGATATCGATCTATCTGATTATGTTGTATTTTATTAGGTCTTCGTGTAGCAGAAATGTAGAGTATGTAATTAAAATTCTACACGTTATGTCTCCGTGAGTTTTTTTTTTTCACACGAATACACAAATTTTTATTAAATCTTCGGATTCTTTTTTTATTCTGTGTATTTATCAGAAAATGTTAAATCAAACGTAGGTATTTCTAAGAATCCGATTTAATATTACAGTCGTAAATATTGTCGAATTCGTAGATATTAATTTGCGTGATAAATCTGCGTGATACATCTCTAACAGGGAAATTGTGATGTTTCTTTTTAAACGGACGATGCTTTATTGATATTTACGAAAGGCATTCGTGCAGACATCATCTGATTTAGGTATTTTTAATCGAGATAACAACAGTATACAGGGTGTTTCAAAATACCCCCTAAAGCCTGAAAGGGCACAGAAACTGAAACAATCTGAAATAGAAGCCGTTGTTCCTATTGTCATATCTTGAACGGTTTTGGAAATAACGTACATCGAAAGTTTTCAAAAATATCGATATGAATTCCCTCACTTTCGATCAGCTGCAGCGGGGTTCATCGAACGCAAATCATAGACTTTGTATTTTTCAGAATGTCAATTAGCCGCATTTTTTGCCTACTTCCTTTATCGATGTGTTAAAAGCATGTTTGTTCGTTAAATAAACATTTTAAATAGGTACTCACTAAAACTTTACATGGGTACGTACATTTGAAAAATTTTGTGAAAACTTCATCTATCGAAATCAGGCCACTTGATGGAAAAAAAATCGTAAGTAAATAACTTTTTCCGATAGCAACATCACTACTAATGATAGTTTTCAAACATTCTTAGACAACAGAAAAAAAAATAAAAAAATCCGTGAAATTCCAGGTAGGTTACGTTACCGTACCTTCAGTCGAATTCTGTTATTATTTAATCTTTGAAATTGCATTTCCGCCCATCTTTAGCTTACTCCTAGTACCTTTCCTGGTACCACCAGGAGTAAGATTGAATTGTGTTCCGTATAAAAATAAGTATTTAGTAACCAGTTTGTAAGTTCACCATAAGCACCAATAAAGCCTCATAATTACGGAGCCGCAGCGCGTGTTGCGGTACTTATTATCGCACGCATAAACACAAAAAATATTGATGCGAGACGGGTGAAGTGGTGGTGCCAGCCTCTCTTCGCGCGGTGAATCCCGCAACAATAAACGCCGTGTGAGACGCATCGAAGCCATCCGCAGGATTCGGCTGCAAATAACGTTCCATTTCAAGAATACGCGTCTTAAATCGCTTTTCCGTAAAAGCACTCATGCACACACAATGCCAATGTTTGAACTCAGTACGTCGCACAACGTACGATGCCCGGCGTCTCCGTAAATGAGGCCTTAGTTTTATGTCATTGGATACAGAGGCGTTCACATCATATTTTACAAAATCCTTGCAAAATGGCTCCTATTTAAGCAGCAAAAGGTTGATGTGAACGCATCAGTCTGTACCATTATTATTATTTTGTAATAATTTGCCAATAATAATAACATTAATAGCGGCATTTAAAAAATGCTGAGAATGAGGATCATTTCGATTTTTAGCTGTGAATGCAGATTTATAGGGCTAAGAAATCCTTAATACACAGTCCAAAAATTTTTGTTCTACGACAAAAATTGACGAAGTTATGGCCAAATTACTAAAAAAGTTCACTGATCGCCCGGCGCGGGGACGATGACGTCATTATATCCGATCCGAACGCTGCCGGCGTACTGCGTGGATAGAAAATATTTTTTTCTAGCCAAACTATCAGTTTTAGAGAAAAACTTGTAATGACATTTATCATCAGAATAAAGTAAGCTATCGATAGGTAATTTTTAAAAATAGAAATTGTGAAAAATAACGCAAAAAATCCATACGCTCATACGATTCAATGGAACGCAGAGACGCGATTGGGGTCTCCGCGGTGGTATATTTGGCGATTTATTCAAATAAAGTGTTCATAAGTGTTGTTAGAGTCATATCTTCTTCCAAGTAAAATATAAAAATGTATAAGTATTAATTTATTTACTTCTAACAATAAGGTATAGCTGAGGCAGATTCACTCTCCCTAGGCTACAAGACATTGCTATGAAGATCATTTCGATGTACACGCAATACCTACCTGTTATTTAGTTTTTCTGAGTTAAACCTACGTACCTACCTATCTATTCGCCGTTCCCATGGGCGGGCCAGCTGCTGCAGGAAAGGACAGCTGCTCCCTCCTGGAAATCTATTTAATCTTAGCCTAGATGCTGGGTATGACTCCCCCGCCCCCCTCCTCTCCCCAGGTCATAAGCTGGGCATGACTTCCCCCTCGGCCAGAAGTTGGGTATGATTTACCCCCCCTCCCCCCAGGCCCGAAACTGGGTATGACTTGACCCCTCCTCCTCCCCCCAGGCCTTATGGCCTGGCCATAAGCTGGATATGACTCCCCTTCGGCCAGAAGCTGGGTATGACACCCCCCCCCCCCCTCCCCCCAGGCCAGAAGCTGGGTAAGGCTAGCCCCTCCCCCCAGCCTATAAGCATAAGCTGGGTATGACTCCCCCTCGGCCAGAAGCTGGGTATTACATACCCCCCCCCCCCCCCCCCAGGCCAGAAACTGGGTATGACTTGACCCCCCCCCCAGGCCAGAAACTGGGTATTAGCATCATATTATGTATTATTATGTTCAATACAAACAATCATTAAGTTACACTCACCCCAACCGCGTCTCCGCATTGCATCGAATCCTATGAAAATGTGGTTTTTGGACATAGCGATACTTATTTTTCACAATTTTTATTTTTAAAAATTACTGGTCGATAGGTTACTTTATTTTGATGAATAAATGTTATAAAAAGTTTTTTTCTAAAACTGATAGTTTAGCTGGAAAAAAATATTTTCCATGCCAATAGTACGCCGGCTGCGCTCGATTCGGATATAATGACGTCACGCGGCCCTGCGTACGTTGACTTTTAGCGGCAAAAACGGCCTATGTTTATTACTTAATATCTTCGTAAGTAATGGTCCGATTTGGATAATTCAAAAAGATATATCTTTCTTATGTCTTAAAGATTAACGTAGATACTAGTTTTATTGAATTTTCTACAACAGTACTGATCCTCATTTAAAACAATTCTTAAATAATAATAATAACAACAACAACAAAAAACGTACATTTTGACAAACATTTTATTTAGTAAGGCAAGCGCTCAAAGAAAGGCCAACGCGGAAGCAAAAGTACTAGGGAAACATCAGTGCTTGAGCTTAAGCATTTTGGGTTTTCAGTTTCTTTTACGAAACCCTAATAGACAGTGATTGTAAACATTTTTACTTAGAATTTTTTTTGGTGGCTTGTTTTGAGTTTGCACATTTGCATAGTAACGGTTGGCACCTTTTAAACCCGCGCGTTCGCGGGGGCGAGTGGGGCGCCTTACTACATTTTTCAATTATCCCAAAAGTGAAATTTTAAGTTGGTATGAAGAACATGACGTTATACTGTAGCATCGTATCGTACAACTCCGTGTAAGTTTTTCCCTCCATTCGATAAAATTTGTCGTATCAGAAAAATCTAAAAACATTAACTACTTACATCCATAATCATTATTTCAAAACACATAAATGCCTAGTCAATGGTAATACTAACTTACCATCAGGTGAGATCGCGGCCAAATGTTTAACTATTCATTTAAAAAATATGTTTTTATTTACTCATAAACCTTTCTTTAATAAATTCCAAAATCGCCTCGTACCTTTAAACTTAAAATCTTAAAAATCAATGAAAAATTAAAATAACACCCAAAGAAAATGTTGGCAACCTCATTAGTGGGCAGACGCTCGGGAACACCACCCCCCGCCCCATCTAACGGCTAACTCGTGCGCAGCGCTGCGCGCCTGGTGGCGCCTGGTACACAATGGGCCGAAATATGCATTGCGTACTTATTCCGGACCAACAATATTTTTTTATTCACAACTAATTTTAAACATGCCTTTTGTATGTTAAACTTTTGGTGGTACAAATACTATTAAGATTGTGTATGTAATTCTAACTCAGCAAACTCTTGCTGTAAACGTAAACTTATTACAAAGGTAATGCTAGAACATAATCACGGGATGATATTACTTTAATATGCTTAAACTAAACAAGGCGGCTGAATAAAGGTATGGGAGAAATACTAAGTAGGTGCGCGTTATTGACACTGATATCAGAACGCCTAAACATTGAGGCTCAGTCAAAGAGAAGGTGACCTTTGTTCCTTAACTCGCCGAGCCTATTATTTACTTTGCGTGTTTGAACACAGTCACTCAATGTTTTGTTAAATTTATTAATTATCTCTTTGTCAAACAAAATAAATCAAAAATACCACAAAAAAGCACAACTATTTGAATTGCATACTCATCTGTTTTCGGAATGCAGATCATAGATTTAAAAAGATAGCTGATTCTGGTTTTACATTATTTGTAGAACAGTCATGTTTCTGATGTTGCAGTAAGTTAAGAGGACTGTTTATTATTAACAGAGATGCAATTAATGTTCCCGTGTAAACACGTTTAGGATTGTTATGTTAAGTAGGTAACTAAATTTTACAAGGTATGTTGGTGGGTGGGGCTTGTCACTTGACACCTTTTGACAAGCAGTTTCATACTAATTATGAGACATTTGGACATAGACTTAAAATTAAGTTAAAATTTAGTTACCTACTTAACTACTTAGTACGTGTAAATCAGTCTTAGGCTGCTTTTGTAAAAGTGAAAATTATTAAGGGACGCTTTAGAATGTTGATATGAAAATAAATCTGAGAATTCAATAACATTTCTTCTATTTTAAAATGAGACGTAACTCCTTTGTCGGCCGTTTGGTGTAGTGGTTCACAGCGGACTACTATTCCGAGAGGTCCCGGGTTCGATTCCCGGCCGGACAGAAATTGAAATGATGAATTTTAATTTCTGTGACGGGTCTGGGTGTTACTATGTATAATATGTATGTATTTAAAAAAAAAGCACATTATAAGTAGTATATCCGTTAAGTTAGCACCCATAACACAAGCATTGAGTTGCTTACTTTGGGGCTAGCTGGCGCTGTGTGAAATTGTCCAAAGATTTATTATTATTTATTATTATTATTAACTTGGTAGACAAAGTAGGCACATAAACGACATTGCGACATTCCTTTACCTGCGAAATAAAAATTAGCGTACTAAAATCATTCGAAATGTTGCATTGTCATAATAAGTTGCAAAAATTTGGCATGTGGCACGATCCCGTTCGCACCACTTTGCACTGTGCAGAAGCGCCGAAAGATCGCGACACCGGCCGTCGGCTCTTCTTTGATTTAGTCGTTCATATGCTTCGTGCGTGATCGGTGTGTTTTCCTATCGTTTAACCACTTTCGAAAGCTTTGTGTTTTGTGTTGTTTTGCTACAATGGCAATGTTTTTTAATTCCGAATATTATGAGATGATGTTGTGTGTGGGTCGAGCTGATGGAAATTTAGTTCAAGCCCGTAAACTTTATCGGGAACAGTTTATCGAAGGTAGACCGGCGGCTGACCAGCGACGGCTTCCGTCGTATCAGTGTTTCCTTGATATGGTGACACGTCTCCATTTTACGGGCTCTTCATCGATCGGGTTCTAGTGGACGCCCGTGTCGTCACGGGTGATGACGGGTGATGGGATGACGGTCACGTCATCATCATCCGTGAACCATAATTTTGAATGCTTGTTGTTTTGTTAACGACGTGCGTGTAATTTTTTTCTCCGTAGGTATTAAATAATACCTAGTAATACTAGGCGCACAGAATGTTTTATGAGGCGTGGCCGGGGGCGTGAACATAGAAAGTTGCTCCTGGTCACCCCTGGTCACTCCTGGTAGGACAATGAACTCAAATTAGTGATGGGAATTTTTATAATCGATATTTTTATTTTACATAAATTTACCCGAAATTAGAATATGTCGCTATGATTGTAAGAAATTAACAAGGGACTCTTTATAGACGTTTATTAAACACCCTTCAGTTATTAGGGGTTTTTTTGAAACACCCTGTATAAAAATTAACAATTGACGATCGATTTCGAAATTGCTTTGTGTTTCTGTGTGCACACACACACAGACTGGTGCGCAAATGCAATTAAACGCTTTTCCGTCACGGGATGGTTTCCGGACGCGGACAATGCGACTGCCGGCCGTCCGGGCCCCGGGCCGGACCGGGCGATTGGACACGCGGTAACTAGCCGTAATGTAATCGTCGGTAGACCAGAACGCTGGTGACGTAACGAATAAACAAGGGCTAAACGACAGGTTGACGGAGTTTTTGCTTCGGTGATGTGATGACAAACGTGATTTTGATGCAGCATTGATGGCTTTGATTAACGATGTCAGGAGGAATGGTTATTAACTCGTTTACAACCTTTCACATAGTTGATAGTACACAGGCGACTACTTAGAAGGATTAAATCCTTGGGAAAGATGCAGAATCCCTAATTTCCAAATACATATATGCTAAACAACATGAGGTAGAGGTACGATTTACGAACCACACTGTACGTGCCCGCCATATTTACACCTGCCGTAAAACGTTACGTTATTCAAATGTGGGAAGACTGAAACATGCGTGTGATCCGAAACGAATAACAAACAAAAGTTTATTCAATTAATTTCCCAGCCATCGTCGCAGGATAACATCTGTTTTGAATATAAAATACACCAACACGTTCCCTTGTTAGGACCCCAATAAAAATGAGACCCACACATCTGACGTTAACAAAAAACGAAACGAACAAAAACTGCCTACACGTACCACGAAGATCTCGAGTTTTGATCTAACGACCCCAAAGGATCCATTATTATTAATAACCGATGTCTAAATAAAACTTACGACGGGTATAAAAATTGAATAAATAAAAAAGAAAGATATTTTTCCAATACAAGACATTTATTAACACGGACGAACGGAATCGAGATAAAACAAACATGGCGGGCTGCGCGCGCGCATATATACATGAGTTTATCGTGGGAGGCTGTCACAACACGCGCCCATTGGCCGCGCGGCGCTGACGCATTGGTGAAAGCTCGAGAAGACACCCCATAACACGACATATGAGATGATGTTATCTCATAAAAGCATTCGAAGCCTACGCAACCTGGAGATCGGAGCTATTCCAATCACATACAGTGTCGTTGACGCGCACCGATAACCGTTCACTTTTAAGAATATGTAGATTTATTTCATTTATTAAGTAAATTACTATCTAATCGAATATTTGATAAGAATATCTTAGAAGATCTACAAGCGTAATGAGCTATCTGAATAAAAATACATCTTGACTCTGAATTAAATATACAAACTTATGAATACAAATCGTATGTTAACAGATATCTGAGCTTTAATATTCGAAGTCACGTACTTACCATGAGAGAAATGCGCGTTTCAACGTTTCAACCACAAATAATACGAAGCACTTTTCGAAACTATCTTCAAGATACGATCCTATTAACCTTGTAAAAAAGCTATTCAAATGTAACAAGGCTCTAATACGGTGGAAAGCGGGGCAGAGCGTTTATCAACAGAGCAAAACAACAAAGCAACGAGTCGTGATCCCCATCACTGATCCATCATCGAGGCCGACTGGCGGAGATGGATTGCTTGTATTATCCCAACAAGCACCTCGTATAACCGGCCCAGTTTCAATTGCCGACAATCCGTCCAAGTCACCTTTTCCCCGAACGGCATTTCAATTTTCTAACTCTAAAGAACCTCAATTTATCCAGTAAATGAAGCAGTTATCCAAACAACGGAGTATCTCATGGATCTCAAAATGCAGGAGGTGATTTACCTCAGGTAATTGTTACAGCACGATTGCATGATTTTCCCAACAGTGCCTTTTAAGCTCGAGCCAAAGTTGAGCAAATTCTCATAAAAATCTAGGACTATGAGAACGAGCTGCAGCTGTAACTTAATTAACGACTTTAACTGAGAATTATGAATCAGTTAATTGGTATTATGAGCTGGGAATGTTAAATATACCAGGGGAGTACACCCGTCGCGGGAGATACAACCACAACTTTATAATAACAGCATGCGGTGACTATAAATCAGAATTAAGGACGCTAACCAGAGAGCTACGGGTTTCGGCTTCGATTAAAGTTGAGTCGAAAACAAACAGGATCTCAGCCACGCCCGTTTCTTTTTAACCCCGCGGCGAGTCCCTGGCATTATTCCACCTGGCTGCTGCCCATTACAATTAGACAGGCCACTTTATACTCAGTGGCTACCGGTTCTCTAAGATAAAGGCCGGACTGCACGACACAAAAACTTTTTGTTCTCTTAACGACGTTAAAGTTGCCCTAAGTCACGACCACACGAACCCAGCACAAAATAAAAATAGCAATCACGCCACGCGATTCAAACCTACGATCAGTTAAACGGTAACGTTAAAAAAATAAACGATGCAAACAAGTTGCAGGCGAAATAAAAAAGACAAATGAGCAGCGTCCGAATAAAATATTACACAGTGATTTAAAAAAGCACGGAAACAGTTCCCAGCAATTGAAACAAACAAAGGCACGTGTATAAACTCGTTAATGAGGTAGCATGTAGAGTAGAAAACGGTTCCTAATGAATTACCGCGTGTCCTGAAGTCAAGTAAGTCTAATGTGAAACCACCGACCGACCCTTTACTCACGTTAACAAAACCGCACATTCCAGTAATTTGGGTTAAACTCCACAACACCCACGAGGAAGGGTAAGCAACACGGAATTGCCATACGGTCAATATTAATGTTCGCACAGCTTCGCCGTAGGTACTTGCGAGAAACTGGCAAATAAAAACATGGAGCTGTAAAAGAGTAAAGTAAACATTTCCATTCGGTATATTCTCGTAAAGATTTCCGAGTCGGAATTGAATTTGCATTTGCAAAAAAGAAGTGAGCAAGGCTTGCAGCGCCCACACCTCGCTCGCATGCTTGCATTCCTCTTTATGACCTACGTCTCCTACGCGGCGCCGGGTGACTGCCAAAGGTTTTTATTTTGTTCGCAGAATTCTGGAATTTATTGAAACGTTATGAATAAATGTTGGTACGAAGCTGCAGTCGCGACAGTAAATCCCTATTGACTTTTATTGCACATTATTTGCATGAGATTTTCCGTCGCACGCCACCGTCCAGGTAAGAACGTGACTGTGGAGCACAATCGAGAATTTCTTCGCATCACGACAGATGCGAGATGTAATCGTGGCCCTAGTGGGACAGTCGTACATGGTAATGTGGGCGCAGTCGAGATCAACGATATGCTCGCAACAATTAACCTAACAACCCTACGCTTCGTTAAAGTTAACGACCGAGATTTTACGGAGAATTTGAAAAATTTTAGTTTCGCAAAAAAGATGGTTTCTAAAGTTCTTTGGTTTGTATTCTTAGAACTGTATGATGTACCACTAGAGATATCTGTGTCACTAACATAAATTAAATCGTAAGAAATATGACAACTCATAATAAGATAGATGGTTATTATGGTTGAGAGAAAAACAAGTCGTGGAACGTCATAATACAGTAACAGATACGAAAGCGACACCAGACACAACTATCACTGCATACTGTTGGTGCTTTAAAATCCACACCAAATCGTTACGAGTGGAATTACGAGCGGTTAAATAAACGCAGACTCCTATTAAGCCGATTGGGTGCCCGGAACGTTCGTTAACTCGGCCAGAAATAAAGTCGAACCCGATCGCGTAAATGTAGCGACCGAGTAAATGGGTTCCGTCGTGGAAGCAATTGATTCACGGAAACCCTATTTGAGAGCATCTAAAGTTTAACTGTATGGTAACATTAGAAACTAAATATCAATGCGAAGGCCACCTTTAGCGAGTCATAACGACCTCTGAAGTAACCAAATATTGGTTCACGCGCACCTACGAACGGATTCAACCAATATTTGTACTATTTGACTGCTTCCCAAAAGTGTATTTTCTTATTCAACAACATCTACCGTTCGACGCTTGCGAGGGTGTCATGGTGTTTGCTCAAACAATGCTCCGTGGCTATGTACATCTTGTCGAGTACACATTTTGAAACCAGAAATTACGACAAAATTAATTTAACTGACTATTAACGCGACGACCAATTCAGGCAAGATGAGAATGAACGACCGTCGTTAAAACAAATTTATGTGATTTTAACTTGTTAATGAATGAGACTTCACACTACGCATAGTGGAATAAACAATGGTTAGAAATTACTGCATAAGTAGCGTATAACCATATTTTAACTTTCAAGAGCTTTTTAAAAGCTCATACTTTAAATGACAATCAAAATTCTATTTGCATTTCAATACCAGTACTGTATTCCGTCTCCATTGGGGAGTGTGATTGATTTAGTATTTAATTAAATTGTCTCGTTGTGCTGTGAAAAAGGACAAAAAAGCTCAGAATGAGAAGTGGACAGTACAGTATTTCGGTGTGCGATGGAGGGTTAAAACTATTCACAATAAAACTTGTATGGATACAGAATGTAAATTTGAATGCATGCGGGTCTTAGCAGCCGCTGCGCGCAGCGGGCGGTCAGTCGACGCAACAGTGACTTGAGGCTCTACCCGTCCCTACTCCATGCTGCGAAACATACGAACACACTTCCAAATGTATTAAGACTAGACCCCTTATCAATCTATGTCGCCCGTAAAGATTCTGACAGCGACTTAAAAAACTGACCGTTGCGTTGGTAAACACAGCCCACACAACGCACACAAAAGCATCCAGGACTTTTCAGATAAAACAGGAACCAACATACGAATCCTGCTGTGTTTGTCAACGATGGTGGTCGGCAATTCAGCATGGAGACTTGAAAGATAAGTAACTTGTCAATATTATCTATCGCAAAACAAATAACTATAGGCCCAAAATAACGGATAAATTGTTACTACGAGCGAACAAAAAGAAAGAGCGAAGAAAAAAGGGCTACGACATAATCATTCCAAATATAAACTCGAAAGCAGTAGATGTCCAATAAATAATTCATAGTCCATTTCAAATTTCTTTGAATCGAACTTAATCCAAGCACATTGCATTAGCAGTAAACTTCACGGCAGCACATAAATCCTGGGACAGTTCGGTTTGCCATCGACAATAAAACGTAAAGTAGGCATTCGTCAATCCCACGGCGACGGTGGCCTATAAAATGTTATTATTTAGAAGCTCATAACCAGGAAGATTTACTGGTCATAAAATCGGGCGAGGTGACCGCATCCCCATTGCCTGAGATCGACCGTTCCCTTGTCTCGTAGGTAATCATAGACTCAAGTGGGAGTATTTGATCGCTGACCAGGTCCTGATTTAACGCTTGATGGATGCGTTCGAGTGCACCCATATCCGGTGCAAGCAAATTTAACTCCGAACAGCCTTGTTTATTCAGGGGTGCACTGAACCATTAAATGCAGTCGAGTCGTAACAACGTCGACCGCGTTATACTCTACAATACTATCATAATGCTCACTTTTAATTGCTTTCTTACGAACCCATAAAAATTAAAAGTGGTTGGCTTAATATTTACGAGCAAGGGTTAAATTTAACAGCGGCTTAAAACGGTAACAATCGCTAATCACGTGGAGTGAGTGCTCTATATCTATCAAGTAATATTAAATTATAACCATGAATATAAATATCGAGGCGAGATGCTTTAAATTGGTTCCCCTTTTTAACTTTAATGCATTTTCGGGGTATCGGCGCTCATAAACGTTTACAATAAATAGTCCTCGTAGCAAAAAAATGGGTATTGTCGCGACCCCATTGATTAATTTGTTTCGCCATTAGAATGCTCTTCACGGGCACCAAAAATGTCCCGGTGGAGAGCATCAGGACGATTTCGGGCCATTATTTATGGTGTGCCATTCTCTTCAAAGGACTGTATGATTTACAGCCAGCTGCACAAAAGCCACTGCCTTATTATGACGTGCTGGCCCGCGCATTGTGCCAGCATATTTATTCGTCCGATTGTGCGCGATGTTTGTTTATTTTTGGTCCTTCCCCGTAAATACAGTATTGTCACAAAACTACAACACAATTTGACTCGAGCCATATTTCACGGTCCCTAATTACAGAAGTGTTGGAATGGAAATGTTTTGCCAACACGAGTCCCACAACGTGTTTTGTGATTGTGAGGTCTTCAAATACCGTATCCCGGATTTAATACTATTCCCAATTTAGAACTGGTCGGTAGAATTAGAAAAACAAACAGTAATGAGTTAGGCAGTAGGCACATGATGGATTGTGTTCGCGTCAAACTAATAAAAATCTTGGACATTCTAGTGTAGCTGAAATATGCACTATTTTACATTTATTATAATAATCCTTTATTTTTTTCTCTGTTAGGTAATGTTTATCATAATTATTAAGAAAAAAGCCCACAGAATATTGCAACAACAACCGTTGCAGTTATGTTAGAAGGAAATGACTGGATATTTACATCATTGCATTTTATTGTATATAGTTAGTTAGTAGTATCTACCTAGGTACCATAGTATCTGATGGCGCTGATCAATTTCTGTGTGGCATTATAACAATTACAGTGAGCTGTAGTGCATCATGCATGCCAAGGGAGTGTAGCCTCAGCCTTAATCGTGCTTAAAAGTATTAACGTTATCATGCTGTTAATAAGCCAAAGAATGAGGTTTCATAATGATAGTGGTGTGGTGGTTAGAACCGATTAGCACCACTTTGTGGTTAAGCAGGGACGTACACAGACAGAATGAAAAGTATGTAGGCAAAGTGAACCTCAACGCCAACCGTGTTTGCATAAGGAGAGCTGCTGGCGAGCGTGTGTGGTCTCTGCCTACATATATTTTGAGTTATTTTCAATTTTAAGGTATTGCACGATGTATTTTTGAAGTAAAATCGAGCTTTAGTCACTTTGTAAAGCATTAGAAAATACATTTACAACCTAACTGTCAACCCTTACAAGAAACGTGTGAACACTACTTCGCCTATATTTACTTGACAGTGGCTCTAAGTGCATTTAACAATTTAGATAATGCTTCAAAGTGCGAAAGCTTTACCGTACGTAAGAGCATTACAGAGCTTTTAGTAACAGTGTCTCTCGCACGAGAATAATGGTTTTGATTCGTGTAATAATGCTCTCGGATCTCACGCGCAGTTTATTACGCACATTTATTTGTACATTTTCTCGCGACGCATAATGCGGTCGCGTGGCGGGCCCATCCGCCTATTCAATTATGCCACACACTAAACTAAATTGTCACAGCATCATCCCTAATGGCAGATCTCTGGGCTCTGAATAAACACAGGACAGATATAAAATAGCAGTCGAACGCCAGCGCCGCGGGCGTTCTAATATTGTTAAGCTTGCGGTAGTGTCACGCGGCGATTCTTCATGAATTATTAAACGTGGACCGCATCAAAACAAACATTTTAGTCTTAATAGTCCACATCCACAAAAACAATGTCGCGTCATTAGTATTAGCGCTAAAACGCTAACGAGTGCGCTTGGTGCTATTTCGGTTTGGGCGCATTCCTGAGCAGTATATCATCGATCATGGTCGGGGCTGTCAAGTTTCAAAGTGGGCTTAAACTCGGAGCTCGTCAGCGTCAGCGGTGGCAGATGACGGCTCTCGTGACAGGTTGGGTCGGGGAGGCACCGTGTGCGCTGAACCCAGCCTTAACCCGTGATTTACCGCAGAGGTTAAAATGTCAGATGTAAACTTATGTTTCCATTTGTCGTTTCGGATTGAGAAATTAACATTCCTGGTATTTTTAAAACAATGTTGCGGAACGAGGAAGCGTTTGGTCGCTCCTCATTTTAAGAGCGTCGTTTCTCAGCGGCCATTGTTCGGGATCAGAACGCCATTCCCCACCGGTCCCAGGAGGATTCCCTACCCCGATATACTCTCAGAAGTGATTATTTCTGTGACACTTCAGTTATTGAAAAAACATGGCGGAGGCTGGAGGATGCTCTTTTCTGTGTGAGAGTGCGACATCACAAGCTTTAGTTATTCCGTAGCGCTTTATAGGTATCTTTTAATTCGACAGTTATAGTGTAACTTAACTACACAACGCAGTGCAACATAACAACCATAATTAATCACACGTGTGTGAAGGAAGTCATCAACACTCCTCAGCATAATTCATTCATAAATGCTAATTCAAAGACAATGAGTACAAAGTAGAATAATAAGAGGCAATTACTCCTAAGCCTACACGAAAAGCAACGGTTCAACGCCTAGCCCGCAACCCTACGCCGAACAAAACAGGCGACAAGCGCGGGCGCACTGATCGATAGCAGCTTTTTGTCGCACGGACGTCTCCATCCATCGAGGCAAATTGCCACGGAACAAATTCCACTAACAAAACCCTTGTCGAGGTGTGATTGAGAGCCGGCTCTGCGCGACCATTATTTTGAATATTCCCAACTATCGATCACGGCCGAGCAGTAATTTTGAAACGTTGATCTTTCTTTCGGAACCGTAGTTGATGTATTGCTGACGCTTTCTAGTTTCCTAAACTAACGCATCAATTTCTAAGATCGATGAGGCAAACAATGAAACTGATATCTTAAAATGTTTGTCGTAGGTTCGTTTCACACTGAGTTATCGAGGGGTTGACTAGGTTTGAATATTTTTTTCATAGTGAAATCTTTCATTTTCCTTTGTTCTAAAGATGAAAGAAGCGTAAAGAACCAATCGAGTTTTTTCATGGAATAAATTATTTATTATTATTTCAGGCAGGTGAAAATTAATCAAAGAATGTTACATTCGGTCGAACGATCAAATTGGCCGTGTCCATTCGGTGGCTGACGCTTTCGCGTTATTTATAAAAGATCTATTTATTCAGCTGTGGCCGAGGTGACCTGGATACACTGCCAGCGTGTAAGTCTATACACTGCCGAGCTTTGTGTTTGTTTTGTTTGCAAACCATAGTAAACAGAAGCTTAACGGCTTCGACATTTTGTGGAAAACAAATATTGCTACTTACAGCAAACAGATAAAACTCGAAGTTTAGACAGAAAGACAATTAGTTAGCATTGACTAATTGCGGAAAGAAGTAGGTAAATAGACGTCAGCAAAAATGTATGACCCCCGAATATTGAAACAGTCTGCTACATTCCCGATAATCTGCAAGCACGGATTACAGCAGGTAGTGTGAATCCTAGTCGTTATCGCCGATCAGTCTGCCTTGATTGCTGCGAGGCAACAATAACAGGCATTATGATGCCCGCATCTCAGCGACCGAACCATTATTGAGGTGAGAGAAAAAGGGTTGCCAATTCTGTACGTGTCCCTTCGCGGTATTCTTTTTTTCGTACTGCAAAAAGTATGAATGTGGTACGCACGTGTACTTGCTCCTTTTTGTACTAGGTAAATATAGTCTGCAGTAGATTAAAAACAAAACTAAATTGTAATTTTCAAATAATTCCAAAACGAAGCGTGCAGCATATCCTCAAAGGAATTTCAAGAACGAAATCAGCATAATGTCGTGCTAAAATTAAGTCAACAGCACTATGACAAACCTCTAAATTGCAATGACAATGACCATTTATAATTGCATGAGGCAATTCACTGGATTAAAGGGTTTTAAAGGATTGCAGCGCTGTTCGTAATTGAAAATAACGAGCTGCATATTCATGTAACGCGCATAATAATCCCTCTATCGCCTGCAGCGCCTGCCTGTATGCACTAATTCAATTTGGCTCGTCTGCGCACACACATGCCTAAGCTCACAGATTACGCCGAGATTTTACCCTAGGATTATCGCATCTCCAGCGTTTTTGGATCCAATCTCCCGCTGTCAAATGAACTGAGATGGGACATATGAGTGGCGCACGAAATTAAACCTCAAATAACTCCGACGCATTTCAAAGCTTCATTATTCAAAATCACAAATGGCACCAAAGGATTTTCTGCATTCGCATGAAGAAACATTAATTTTGTCGTGGTGCAGGCAGTTTCATCACCCCCACAGATTAGAACTCAGCTAGTGGACCGACCGGCCGTGAAATTAAATTTATTTAGGCCCCACTCCACATCATCAACGTGTCAACGCGTATTTACATAAAAAATATTTTTGAGAAGGACGCGAGCCCATATTTATATAGCGCCATCGCTCGCTGTTTATTGAAATATTTCATTGTTAATTCTCTAAACGACGACTGCGAGGGTGAAAGGCGAGTGCCACTCTCTGAATAGGGCATTAATAGTATTTATTAAAATAACAATATCTATTCGGAGCGTTCCATTATTTCATTCCTTCGTTGGTATGGCTTTGAAGAAAAAAAGTATATCTGAAGATGTGAAGGTCCGGATGCAAAGGATAAGCCTCGAGACGGGGCTATTTACACGTAGACGTACGTGGTGATAATGTTGGCATAGGTCTTGGAGAAAAAATAAGATCGTCCTTTAGATAAGGCGCAGAGATAAGGCTCGGAAATGACGGAAACTAGCTAAAAGCAAAAGCTAATATTTTCTCTTCCAAATAACAAAACTGGCCTGCAGAGATTAAAATTTTTTGCTAAATATATGACTTTTGTTCAGATGGGGAGTGAACGTGCTTTAACGGTGACAATTTACAATTTTATATTGCCCCGGGGTTGTACCGGTAACCGTGTGAAGAGGTTACGGTGTCTAGACGAAACCCTACACGTTATTCAAGTATCAAGTTACTTGCGTTCGATTTTTTAGTAGCCCACCGCAGTTCTAGCCATGAAACATAAAACTCGGGTTGAAGATCCCCTTACACGGATGCTGTACTGTTACTTCAATTCTATTATTTTTCTAATCAAATGTAATAAGAAACTGAATCTAATTTTCGACATTCCAATCCGTTTACAATTACAATAGAAGTAATTTGCTTGTAAATTGTGTTGCGGACGTTGCGGTTAGGTAACTCGTCTTGTGCCTCAATATAGGTAAGTATTACATCTTTTTATCAGTGTGTTCGTGGCTAATTTTATTTTATTTGTTTTGTTTAAGCCCCATTCCTCGGATCATAATATTTCAGATACAGCACATTCGTTGAAATTATCGCAGCAGCTGTATCGCCTGTTCGTCTTGCGCCCACGTTCGTTGTCGCGGGGGCTGTCTGGGGAACAATGCGCCTGGGCACCTTTCTTTAGCCTGTTTCAGGATCGGTGCAAACATAAGCAGTAAGCGATTGATTTATTGCTCAAATGTTTGTAACATTAATGCCAATGTTTATGACCACTACTTCAAGTGACCTTTTGTTTTCCATTTTGGACTATTTCGGAGTACTCCCATACAGATACTGACGATTTACAGACTGTTTCGTCATTGTTATCATCAACCATTGTTCTCTCTTTAGTAAAAATTGGGCAACTTCCCAGGTAAAATTCATTTGCAAGCGGTCCAATTAGTTCATTGTTTTTTCTGCAAACGCTCGTCCTCTGCCACTTAGCCCGTCCTCTAATGGTAAGAATTCAGATGAACGATAGTGGCTGACCATAAACTATGCTGTCGTCTGATACCGCCCCGCCGGGCTACGGAATCCGGGCAGCACTGACGGTATCAGGTAACACTTTACGTGGAAATTAACGTGCTAGTTAATTCTGCGGAGTCCAGAGTTATGATGAGGTTCGTGCTACTATAGAACTAGGTGATTTCATCAGCAGTAGCCATTATTCTAAATGATTTATTTCATCTTTAGCACACAGATCAAGTATAGAGATCATTTAAACGATATTTTACCATTAATAGCTTTTATCAAACAAACCTCAATATGGTCGTGTCTTAGATTAATAAAACCTAGATGGATAGTCTTCATACAAACGCTTCGTCAAGAGTGAGGCAAAAATCTTATGTCATTAGTGTCAATTTTGTTGGGGAGTGTAGACAGTGAAGGCGATTTTCCCGAAAGCAGGGAAATTTTTAATACGTTTTTAATTATTTTATAATTAACAAAAACAAAACGCATCATGTACTTACTTATTTATTGAATTCAAAGTACCTACCTAATAACAATAAGATAAATCGACTTAAAAGTCTCGATTTCATAAAAAAGAAAGTGTATTTGTACGGCGAACAATTGGGAAATAATTTTTCTTGTTACTGGTATCATTCCCGTATTTAATTTTTGAAAGCCAAATTCAAGCAAAATACGCGTCGAATTGTAGTACTTACTTATGAAATGTAACACTGGTCACTTTCTTTCGTTTTTCTGATGCATTTTAGACACCCTTTCACAGCACAAACCGTTTTAATTAATTAAAATTCGTAGGACGTGTTTACCAATTTTTCACTTTGACAGTTCATGTGACGTTTACGGGTGAGCCGTGCCGGCTCCCTAAAAACTGCCTCACCTTTCGTGCACTGACTATCTATCTAGGTTTTATTAATCTAAGGGTCGTGTATAATAAACTGATCTTGTTACGGGCAGGCCTACCTAATAATATTCATAGTTTACGCGAATACCACGCCACTCCGTGTCAATTATCATTCATGACAAAGTTATTCGCGATTATTTCTGTATCCAATATCCAACTGCAGCGAGATAAAATTTACCTCGGTGTTGGAATACACGTTTTAGGCGTCGAGTTTATTGGCTCAGCTCCATACCGTCTCCATAAATGTCATCTCAAATAAATTACAATATACCTGCTGGGACGATCGGCCAGCCAGATATGCTCGCACACTCAAAAGATGGAAATTTTACCCGATAACGCATAAGATGCGAGATATGTTAATTTTTATGTTATTAACGTCCACTATAAATTATGTTTCATAATAAGCCGCGCCTTCTCAAAACACATGTTTGTTTTAAAAATACAAAATTCAACGATGACTGACGATAATAGAACTTGTTAAACGGAGAACAATTTTTATTGCCGCTGTAAAGAACGTTTAGAAATTGTAACAAACTTTACTGAGGTAATTTAAAATTCAATGTCTCGCAAGGACGAGTCGATGTCCTGCCGTTCCTTATTTTCGTTCATTATAATTCTAATTTTTAGGCAAGAACAATAGGCAGATGGCTCGCTGGTTGACAAAGATGGATCGCGCTCTATGGCCGCAGGTACCACAATGGGGTACGCATATTGATGTGCCGTTCCCGAGAACGCTCTCTCAGCTGAGAATATTCTCGGGAGCGTTCCCGGGAGCGTTCTCCTAAGTGAGAAAGGTTGAGAATCATGTTTATAAAATGGAAATAAACAAACTTTCTTAAGTAAAATAGTATTAAATTAAGTCAACAGATAAGTGTATATTAAACAATACACTCTATTTGCCGTGAAAGGCTATATTCTCAGTGTTCCCGAGAATATTCTCGGGAACTTTCTCGGCAATATTCTTGGCAACTGCAACTTTATTATATTTTATTTTTTTCGTCGTGAAATGTCGTTTTAGGGTCAATTTCCCAAACACATTTTTTGAGCGGCGTAGCTGAAAATCATATGTTTTTTATGACATAGAACTTTGATTTTTTTTTACACGAAAATATACAGAGGTTCCATTTTGAGGACAACATTATTAATGAGTATTTTCTTTTACAAATTCGACAAAAAATAATTGAACTAAGCGTTTCTAATTTTGGTGCAGTGTCCACATCCTTAATTTCTTACAATATGTATTTTTTTAGCTGAAGATCAAAACAGAACTTAGGGAAAAAGTTTATTTTTGGATTATACAATCTATCTATTATCTAAGATTACCAAATTAAGCAAGTTTCCCAAGTAACTGTGATTAAGTCACGTCCTTAAGTTTTGTCCGCGAAAAATTTATGATTTTGGTGTCAATAATGAAATAGCTCGTCAGTTTCTTTAAAGATCAAACAGGATTTAAACACTCCCATCATTCGTTAGGTTTAGTACCGCCCCCGCGAGCAGTGACGGCAGACGGGTGCAAGACCTCTGCGTCTTCCCGCCAAAAACGTAAATGTGTTGTTTTTTTTTAAACGGACAACAATTCTGCAATTTTGGTGTCTTTTTGTATAAGATTTCTAAGCTATTCTTTTTAGTTGAATTCCTCGTATAATGTAAAGGAACTGTTTTCATACCATGTGTTAAAATGTTATTGTTATATTTAAAACAGATTTCATATAATTTAGCTTTTTCAACGAGAATCTAATTTTGGTGAGTCAATTTTGGTGTTTTTGGTGGTGCACCAAAGCATTTTTAACCGACTTAACTCCGTCAATTGTGAACCGATTTTCAAAATTCTTTTTTTGTTCTATAGGGTACACTTATGTGGTGGTCCCATTGTCACTAAGTCAGGATCTGATGATGGGATCCTAGGGAAATCGAGAGTAAACCTCAAATTTTGTAGGAATGCAATACGTTTTCTAAAGTTATTCAAGTAGTCATCATCTAATGTTGATGAGGTGATGATGGAAGGTAAAACTCCTTAACGCTTAGGAGTTGGAGGATAATTCTTTAAATATTTTAGGTAGGTATGTACATACAGTTGTATTATTTCAGGTATTTAAGATGAGCTGATGATGAAAGGTCAAACAACATAAGTTAGGAGTTAGATGATACTCAATACTCATTTGTTGATACATACATTGACACATGATACATTGATACTTTTTAGTTGCCGATATTTAAAGTAGGGAGCCTGTATTTTGCTAGGAAGATTATTTACACTTGGATTGTGATTAAGACTATAATTTTCCATTACAAAATGGAAAATTATAGTCTTAATCACATTAAACATAGGTACTGTCCCTCTTCAGTTACAATAACAAGGACTAATCAACTAAAAAGCATGAAAAAAAATAATTTTAACTAAAAAATTAAAACCGACGCCAACAATCACTTAAAAGTAGAAAATAAGTACGTCGTTATTTATTTATTAGGACAATATACCATGATTAATATTTTTGGAGTCGGTGCTGGTAAATTTAAAACCATTTCTTGAGCTTGGCACTAAGATATGACCGACTGACAGCATATTTTCTAATTTTGGTGCTTTAATATAAATTTTGGTGTTCTCTTAATTTTGGTGTAAGGAAAATCTAAAAAACTACTGGACAAAATTTAATGTCTTAATCATTTTAGAAACAGTATAAGTTTCCAATAAATTTGATCTATAATTAAAGAATAAAAATACACAAATAACAATTTCCACCAAAATTAGGCAAAAATATGCACTTGTTGAAATTCACCCTTTAATGATAATGAAAGATGACAGAAATTTCTTTTTACACGTAATTAAATAATGTAACTGTCAATGTTTTCGTTTTTAACACGCTCTTATTAGGTCGTCGTGTATGTAACCAACTATGTAATGGAATCTTAGAATCTGAATTACACGCACTTCTAAGTCTTGTATCATCATGAAACTTGGCAATTATTATGTAGATTAGAAATGACAATACAATATTGTGGTACCAGCTGGTCTGATGGGACTAGAAGGTGGCCAAAAGAAGTCCTAAATGAAACGGCAGAATCACATCGAGTTTGGGTTCATTGGATGTCTTTTCGAGATCTTTAAGTGCTAGATAATGTCCAGGATCCTAATGATGGAGTCAGGAGGTAGCCATAGGAACTCCTAAAAGAAACGGCGGAAACTCATCGAGTTTGGGTTCGTTGGATTTGTCTTTTCGAGCACTTTAATGCTAGATGATGTCCAAGGTCCTGATGATTTTTGACTTTTTAGTGTTGTTAGTAATTAAAAGCGTGTTTTTAATTTTTTAAAGTATTCTTATTTGACATTAAGGGCATATTTCACAATCGCTTAGTAAGAGCCTGTTTTGCCACTTCTGGATAAGTTGTGGATAGCCTGTCTGACGGATCATATGACACATTTTTATAGTAAATACGTGCTAGCTAGATTGATCCGACACTTAACGAATATATCCCGTACATTAGTCTGCACGAGATTAGAATGGTTCTCAAACAGCTGAAAAACAACAAGGCACCGTAATCACGTCTGAACTTCTGAAAGCAGGCGGAACGCCGGTACTAAAGGCCCTAAACCTTGTTTAAGAATTATAGACCCATTTCGCTTCTGAGCCATGTCTACAAGCTGTTTTCGATAGTCATTACGAATTGTCACGCTAGCAGGCTTGACGACTTTCAGTCCCCCGAACAAGCCGGTTTTCGAAAAGGCTTTAGTACCACATACCATAATAAATACGCTACGGCAGATTATACGGAAGATCAAGGAGTATAATCAGCCACTTTGCGTTTGTGAACTATGAGAAAGCCTTCGATTTGATTGAGACATGGGCAGTGCTTCAGTCTCTTCGACTGTGCCAAATTGACTATTGATATAACACGCCACAGTGACAGTCCGTTTTAAGATCAGGACCCGAAACCTATCCAGTTGCAGAGAGGGGTGAGACAGGGTAACGTCATCACCACCGCCCTGGACGATGTTTTCAAGCTTCTGGGCTGGAGCGGATTCAGCGTACATATCAACGGCGAGTACATAACCCAGACAGCAGACGATATCGTAGTCATGGCTGAGATCGTGGAAGATCTAG
This sequence comes from Ostrinia nubilalis, assembly GCF_963855985.1. Taxonomy (NCBI): domain Eukaryota; kingdom Metazoa; phylum Arthropoda; class Insecta; order Lepidoptera; family Crambidae; genus Ostrinia; species Ostrinia nubilalis. The sequence continues at coordinate 5,078,379 of NC_087088.1, read as the reverse complement.
GCACAATGCTCGATGGTCTCAATAGAGTCTCTCAACAAGTGGGTCTCAAAACGAACATGGACAAGATTTAAAAATCTTGTCTAAAAACCGTGTTGCACCCACTCCTCTAAAAGTTGGAGACTCTATACTCGAAGTTGTTGAATATAATGTATACCTGGGGCAAACAGTCCAGTTAGGTAGGTCCAACTTCGAAAAAAAGGTCAATCATCGAATCCAGCTCGACTGGGCAGCCTTCGGGAAGCTTCACGATATTTTCACGCGGCTTCTCCGTCGCGTCGCCTCTCCGCTTTAAATCCATTTTGAATCCGCTTTAAATCTACTTTGAATCCGCTTGCAATCCGCCAGGGTGGCAAGGGCCTTAAAACTCAAAGGCACACTGATGTTCAAATACCGTAGCCGAGTCCTAAAGCCGCGGCACGCGTTCGCGACGAAAAGAGTGAGCAAGACTGCAATATCTCACTCACACGTTTTATGCCTTGTTTATAACGACTAGTCTTAACGCCCAGTTAATAAAACATCGAAACCATACAAATAATATCGGTTCTATATTGGCTCACATAAAATTCTAAATCCTATTCTTTGTCTTACTACCGATTTGTGTTCATAATAATCTCTCTTCATAATTTTATTTTTCATACTTTTTTTATTCATACATTTTTATTACTACCATCGGAGCTCATAACAGTTAGTAATCATAATTTTTTTATCAATACTGTTACTACCAAGAACCATTTAAAATACATAATTTTTATTTTCAGATCTGTTTTCTTCATAACATTCATTGATCATATTGTTTTAATTAATAATGTTGTTACTAAGAACATACTTCAACTCATAATGTTGTTGTTCAGAATAATTTACTTTATAACAGACATACTCGTATCTTTAAAAAAATCATATATAATTTAATAGAGTAGATAAGCATGCAGAGCATGCAGCATGAAAGCAAGCATGCAGCATGCATTGGTATCTCGTCGTCTCCGGCGCTGCGGGATGTGCAGCCCTTCCGCCCTTGCGTAACGAGGCTCAGGCACCCACGCTTGCTTCCGCAGCTTCGGCTTTTTGGACCGCCATCGGCGCCTTCGGCGCCTCGGCGACCAGCCTCAGCCGCTCCAGCTCGCCCGGGCGCCTGAGCCTCGTTACAGCGGGCGAGGGCTGCCCTCCCTCCGCGCCTCCGGCTTTTAAATTACACTCTAGGGGTAGGGCAGACAAGACTACGTGGAGTCGGTTTTGCAGCGATTCGTTTCTGTCACGTTAGTTTTGTGGCACAAAATATTGCCTGTTTTGGACCATTTAAAATTAATTTAATATTAAAATACGATTTAATACGAATATAGACATCATGATTTTCAATAATATGGATAAATACACTTATGAGTAATAAATTTATGAAAACATATATTAGGATACATCACATTTATGAATATTATAGTTATTTATTCGAATGATTATGAGTTTCGATCATTAGTATAGAAAAATATATGAAAACAAATATTAGTAAAAACTAAGTGTATGATTAGTGATATTATGAATATCAATGATTATGTTTTTAAATATGTAGGTTTTAAATTTTTTATGAAGAATGATCATTATGGTATCAAATTGTATGAGAAATATTTTCGGACCTCCAATGATAGGAATTGAAAAGTTATGTAAGAAAATGCGCTACCATAATATCACATATAAACAACAAAATTTAAATTAAAACTAAATGTATTCTGTCGAGAACACTGAGAATATTCCCGGGAGCGTTCTCAGTTCTCGAGAATATTCTCACTGGGAATATTGCCGGGAACGAGAACTTTCTCAGCGGCACATCTCTAGGTACGCACAAAAACGCATAATGTAAGGAGCGTCGCATCGCTAAGCCCATTACCTGCGCGCGCGCACGGGCCCTTTCAAATCTGTCACTTTGGCTTATTCCAAAGACATGTGACAAGCTGTGAGCGCCGATGAGTTTTAGTTGTGACGTTCGTCTAATTAAAGTCGTGAGGTTTAAAGCTCCTTATTGTTGAACAAAGACATGCCCATGAATGCGGTTGTACCTATACCGGTATCTAGGTAGGTTGAAGGTTCTCATTAAACGGTGCGTCGAAGTCGATAGTGCCATGTAGGTAGGTACAATTTATTTTGACGACTTTTTAAACTTTTTAAAGTCAGTCAGTTCACTAATCATTGCTCACCTAGAGATCACCTAATAAACTTCCAAAGAGTCGAATGTATTCCAACATGTAATAGATACTGGGCAGATTTCCAAAATTAGGAACAGAGGGATCAGGTAGGTTACCTACCTATCTACCTAGTTCCTAATTTTGGAAATCTAGGTAGGATAGATAGGCCTACTCATCTCATCTCAATTTGAAATGACAATGAATCTAATAGGTGGGTGATTATTAGGTACAATATTGAAAGGCATCCTTCAGAACCTTTTATTGTTGACAATAAATCTTCCAATACCTAGCCAACGCCTAATTTTATGTTACCTATTTGTTTGCTGTAAATGGAAATAAAATGTATGTTTCGTAGGCATACGCCTTCCTACTACAAAACATTAATACCTACCTACTTCATTGTTTTTAATTTCATTTATTGATTATATTGTTTCGCGACAAATATATTTAAAAAAGTAAAACACCTGTCAAATTATGGGTTTTCTACACAGATATGGATATCTGTGGTTTTCTAGAATAACATAAATTAACAAATAAAAATATAAAAAACCCATTCTATTCCAGAATGCTAATGGCTTTTATTCCAGGAAATATAAAGTTTTCAATAGATACAGACAGATACAGAGATCTTACTGAGAAATTGGTTTCATTGAATTATGCGACAACGGCGTAGATATGAGATGCAAAAAAAATCTATGCATTTTTGTTTTTAAACATCAGAAAAAAAATTGGCAAATAAATCGAGGCTGGAACTTAATTTTAAGTAGACTACTGAACTAGGTAATCAACCAGCTGTCCGGTAATCGATCATTCGGGCGGTTTATATCTCACGTTATCATCGTTCTACAAACAAAATGATAAGCAAGTGCAACGAAAAGATTACACTTATTATGAACCAACGGATTATTTTTCAAAATAACTTACCCAATAATCTCCACACTTCGGCGCTGCTCAGGTAAACATTGAGATGTGCGAAGCACATTGGCACAAAAAGTATCAACACAAACCACTTCATTGTCACTGTTCCAAAATCTTCTTTTTCCCCAAACTTTAAACAATCCCCAGTCTTAGTTCATCACTAGTTTACATTTTCATCCACCGTCCAACAAAATCGACGATGCTGACTTCTCCCCGATACAAGATTACACACTCGAATAAAACGTACAAATCCACGAGAAATCCTAAATAAACACACGATTTATAGACCTTATAGCGAAAAGTCTTCAATTTTATTCATGGATAAACGTATTAGTTTAAATATCTTCACGAAATCTGTTTATAAACATTGATAATCTGAACGATTCTGCACGAAAAAGCACGACAGCACCTCTCCGTAGCGCGGTTTCCGTCAAACTGGTTTTCGAAAATTCGTTCGTTCATCGTCGGCGAACTCGTGTTTTGTTTGTAAGCTCCTTGCTTGGCGTGCGTGTAGTTTGCATCGTAGCGCGCCACAGCTCAAAAGATGGCGCTATCTGAGCATTTTATTTTTTTGTGTACGTTATACGTATGTATAAAATCTATCAAATGATATTATTTTCCTTTTTTCGATTGTTATGAAAAAGAAAACATGCATTGTTGGTAAAACTAATATAATATTTGAATACCTAAAAAAGACATTTACTTAAAACCTTTTAGCAGTACCCTGAGCACGATTATCTTTAAACCAGCGCGACTAACAGCGCGTAGCATAATAATAACGAGTGTAGCAGAGCTATTTTGTTTTTCATGCAAAAAATATTGCCATAACATAACGAGAACGATATTTATTCATGCTCCGGGTATAGATCTCTAACAGTAAATTTTCATTACAAAGATCTCAGATAGGAGCTTAGATTAGAATAATAAAACTTAGTAGAGAAGTCTAGGATTGACTGGGCCAAAATCTTTAAATTAATAAAATTACGTTAAGCTACCTTGGAATAGTTTTAATTTAAAAGTATGTGTGGTGGTAACTAACTACAAATCTATCATCTACATGTTGAAATCATTTTTAACAAGGCCCACACGGCCGACTATTTCACGGCACTCAGCGGTCAATGGTCCAGCAAACATACCGCTCTAATATGAGGTAGGGCCAACAAAAAATAGATACACGAATTACCTTACTGCCGTAATTTACTAAGGTAATTGAAGTCGCTATTGTTATCTGGTTTTTACATAGACATTGAATATAAGTCGGTTTAATAAAATCTTGTACCGTAAGTTATTCCTGCCTAGATTAAATAAAATATCTAAAATGTATTAAATTGGGGAACTTTGAAACCGTGTGCAAGTTACTAGTAATTTCAAGTAAGTTATTCCGGTCGGATCTTTCCGTTCCGACGTTTTTCTTGGATTTGCAAGATTTTTAATGTTTTCGTCAAACTACGGTACATTACATTTGATAACTAACGATAAGATAAATGATATTATCAATTGATGACTATAATACTATGGCTTATGGGACCCTGTTCTAACTTCTAACACGCGACTTTCACTAACGTAAAGACCACCCATGAAAATGCCATCGATAAATTAAATAGCCTACCTAAGTAGGTACCTAGCGTGTTTCGTTATCGTTACGCTCCTCTATCGCGAATGGCCGTGTAACTATAACCTGTGATCATGTTACCGTTATCTATCAGTCAATCCACTCATAGGTAGAAATATCTACCAATACTTACTTTTTTAACGACAAGGCAATCATTTTTCTAATGCGTAGACTGAAGAGTTCACAACGCAAAAAAGAGTAATTTTACCTTTTATGAAATGTGTCTGTCTGTCTGTAACACGACGGGTCCTGCACCAATGTCTCAGTAGCCCATAATGGTGAGAGCAGTCGCCCGGCAAGCGAAATGTCGTGGGTTCGATTCGATTTTTTCAAGTTATGAAAAATATTAGTTTGAGATGCAACTCATAAAGATATAAAATTTTTGATAGTTTGGCATTTTGACTCCTTGCAGCTACTTACTTAGTTGAAGGCCAATCAAATTAAAACAGTTCTGGAACAATTAAACATGTACCTACCTACCTACTTTATTTCTATCGAATAAATCAGATTATCCCAAGCAATAAAACTAGAGAGCTACACTAACCCGGGGCAGGAGGCGGTCTCGCCAATGTTCCTAGCCTGTAATTTGTTGGAAATTGCGCCCAGAAACAAACAAGCTCGTTGTACGATCTTCGACCAAACTTGTTTTTATCCTAATTGGATAGATACAGCTAGTATTTCTCATTAAAGAAGGGAACATGCGGTGAATTTATCAAGAGTGCGTGGTTTACCAAATACGGCACTGTAAAATCGCGATTTTTTTTAAAGAAGTCTTTCTATAGTTTCTATCTGTGACATTTTGTAGGTAGAGGTAGAGGTGCCAGGCAGAGTGTCAGAAGATTTCGTAAGTAAATTAACATATAAACATAGTTATCACTGATTTTTTTATTATTATTCTCGCGCTACGTTATAAATACCTTTCATGATCGGCTAATTTAAACCTTGTAACGCCATCTAGTACAGTTTTGAGTATTTAATTTATATTCTAGAAACCATAACAGATGGCGCTGATTAGCATTTTAAATGTGTGGTGTAATGTTTTTTTAATTAATTCGGTTCCATCGATTTTTAATACCGTAAAACTTGTTTTTGGCGTAAAGAGTGACGAGCTGTATATTTTCATTTAATAAAAAAAATAACTTTTGATTTAAATCGTGTTTTAGTGCTGACCTCACTACCAAAAAATAATCTATTCCCATACATATAAGTAAGTAGTTAGGTAATTCAGTAAGAATATTTCGCACGTTCATAATCAAACCGTCACTATACGAAATTGGGAGAAATTGAGTTAACAACGCCATCTATCAGAGCTCCGCGAAAAGTGCATGCTGTAAAAATCCCACGGTTAAAACTCAAATAGTTCGGCAGATATCACTAGTGTCGTTATGGAGTTTAATGGAGAAACCGGCATATGTTGTGAGTAACAGTGACACGTTTTTAGTAGTGACGGGAACTGGACGGGCACGCCGTGATAGTTATGTGGACTCTGTGTTGAAAAACGTCATTTTTAGCATAAAGACGCTTTTACTCCAAATCATTAAGATAAGTCACAATAAAGTAATACGAAAAACGCCTTAAAACAAAAAGTGACAATATTTCTCTTACATTTTTAAGAAGATTGTTCCATCACTTCGTAGAATATTGTGTTTATCCAAATTATGTAATATTAAAACAACAAGAAAGATTTTTAAATGATTAAGTAGTTATATTTTTTTTTAACAGCTAACAAAAATGCCACCAGTCAATCCATACACTAGTAAAATCAAAGAAATTATCAAGGTAATTACTACTTTATCTAGCGTTTGTGGACTATTTATTTATTTATTCGATCACCAACAAGGTTACATTGGGGCTTCACAAAAGTAACTATAAAGAAATGAAAATGCCTTGGATTCGATCGAGATCTGAGCAGTGCTACAGTCTCTCCAACGGTGCCAAATTGACTATAGATATATCGAAGTGTTGTAAGGCTTGTACGAAAACGCTACAATGTCGGTTCGTCTCTAGGATCAGGACTCGAAACTCATCCAGTTGCAGCAAGGGGTGAGACAAGGAGACGTCATAATATCTCCGATACTGTTCAACACCGCCCTGGAAGATGTTTTCAAGCTTCTGGACTGGAGCGGATTCAGCATAAATACCAACGAGTACATCATCCACCTTCGATTTGCGGACGATTTCGTAATCATGGCTGAGACTGTGGAAGATCTAGGCATAATGCTCGATGGCCTAAGTAGAGCCTCTCAACAAGTGGGCCTGAAAATGAATATGGACAAGACAAAAAACATGTCAAATGTCCATGTAGTATCCACTCATCTGGAGACTCTACACTCGAAAGTTTGTTGACAATTTATGTATACCTGGGACAAACAGTCCAGTTACGTAGGTCCAACTTCGAGAAAAAGGTCAATCGTCAATCCAACTCGGCTGGGCAGCGTTCGGGAAGCTTAGTGATATTCTCACGTCAGAAATACCGTAGTGCCTCAAGACAAAAGTCTTTGATCAGTGTGTGTTGCCAGTGATATTTTATGGATCTGAGAGGTCACCCAAAAGGTGATGGAGCGTGCGATGCTCAGTTAGTTTCCCTACGTGATTGAATCAGAAATGAGGAGATCCACAGGAGAACCAAAGTGACCAACATAGCCCGCAGAATCGCTAAAATCAAGTGGCAGTGGCCGGGGCACATAGCTCGCAGAGGTAATGGCCGCTGGATAATGATCCAGAATTTAAACCTACTTCTCTGAGCCCTTTTCCCATGAAAAATCACTATCTAGTTCGTCAAGTTCATCGAGGTCATCAAGTTCTTGTTGTTTAAAGGCTGCCTGAACAAAAGAGTACCTTATTTTCTAAGAAGTTGATTTATGTGATGTAATTTTATAGTAATTTCATGTGTGTAACGTATTTATTTCTGATCGAGAATTTACATTTATTACTGTTACCATAGGTACCACTTAATCCAAATTATAAAGTTTTAAGTTCATTAAAATTACTGATTTTTCTATGTTAGTTTTATTTAATAATAATCATTTTTTAATCTTTCATCGTCAAATTTATATGAAAATAGTGACATTTCTACCGGAATTAATAATACAACATTAACATGTTTTTAATTGAAAACTGTCACTGTCTCAATTTTAGTGGAAAAGTGACACTATTTTTAATTAAATATTAAATAAACCATTATGATAATTTGAAAGATAATTATATTCCCGTAAAAGCCAAACAAGCCACTACTGGTATTTAACAAAAAACAAAACATTTAAGAACATTTTGCACACTTTGCAAAGGTTTTAAAATTTGAGTATTTCAAATGCTTTTCCTGAAAAATCGACTTTTTCGTATGGTGACAGTTTGATTATGAACGTGCGATTTGTTTTAATTTACTGGATGCAGACAGCACAAGACAAATCGTTGTAGAAAAGTGGAAATCCTTGCAGAGTAGGCAATGTAACTAAGAGGCGCCTTTGTCTATTTGTTACGATAGTGTAGGAGATTGGGATAGGAATGGGATGGGATACCTTCGATTGAGCAGACTCCACAGGACGGTCCAAGCTTGGTTCTTCTTTCACTTTCACAAACACTTGACTTTTTATTGAGATGAGTTTAGCGCGCGATTTGTGTTTATTTGAATTGGTTTATTTTTGGATACTTATTTATTATTAACGCCCAGATAGGTAGGCGAAGCGGCGCGTTGCGATGCGAGAGCGAGACTGAAGGTGGGAGGGAGAGGATAGGAAAAAGGACTGTCAGAATGAGTGATAGAATAGTGTGACATGAGTTTGAAATGTATGAGGTTTTAATGCTGGCGCGTACAACTCCCCCGGCCTAGAGGTCTTCCTCTAGATTGAGTAGCGTTTGTAAAAAAAAAGTTAAAAACGTAAAAAAAAACATGCGTTAGAGAGAACTAAACGAGTTATAAGCGTTAAAGTTGAGTTAAAGTTAAGAACATTATTTGAGTTACTGTAAAGGAAGAGGACAAACTCTAACTACAGGCCGAACATAAGTACCGGTTGCAGTGCGAATCTTTAAGGTGCGAATGATTTTGTCCTTTCCGGGATATACTTCCACAACCACACCCAATGGCCAACAAAGAGGATGCGCATTGTCATCCTTTATAACAACAACAGAGCCCACATCTATCGGTTTGGTCACCGTATTCCACTTTTCACGGCGTTGTAGAGAAGTTAAATACTCCTGACTCCAGCGACGCCAAAAGCTTTGCACTAATTTATTGACTAACTGATAACGCGTTAACCGATTGTCAGAAATATCAGAGACATTCTCTACTGGTAAGAATTTCAGTGGAGTTATATTGAGAAAGTGATTGGGAGTGAGAGCGGATATATCAGATGGGTCAGAGCTAAGAACACACAATGGTCTACTATTCAATAAGCCTTCTATTTGTACAAGTACAGTGTTGAACTCTTCGTATGTTAACACTTGAAGACCAATAACTTTATAAAGATGCGTTTTTACATAACGAACATTTATCTCTGTGATGCCGTTAAAGTGCGGGCCATATGGTGGACTATGAAGAAACTTAATGCGTTGTTCAGCCAAATGTGAACTTAAATAATTTTTGTGAGAGTCAGATTCTAAAAGAGCGTAAATTTCGTCAAGCTTGCGTTTAGCGCCAATGAAGTTAGTACCTCCGTCGCTATATATCATGGAAACGGGGCCTCTTCTACAAATGAATCGAAAAAAAGCGGCGAGAAATAGATCAGAGCTTAAGTCTGAAACTAACTCTATGTGTAGAGCCTTAGTTGTAAGACAGCAAAATAAACAAATATAAGCCTTCTGGCTTTTAACACCTCTGCGGCGAATGTGAGTAATAAAGAAGGGACCTGCATAATCGACCGATGTATAAACAAAGGCTTTAGCTTCTGAAACGCGAAATGATGGCAAGTCGCCCATAAGAGGGTTTGTAGATTTAGGGTTTAAACGAAAACAGATATTGCATTGATGCACTCTTTGACGTACTAAGTTACGTGCGGAAAGTATCCAAAATTTCTGTCTAAGCAGACTGAGTAGAAGTGAAGGACCAGTATGTAAATTACATACATGAAAGTAATCAACTAAAAGTTGAGTGAAGCGATGTTTAGGCGATAGAATGATTGGATGCTTTTGTCCATAGTTGAGTTGAGAGTGAGTGAGTCGACCTCCGACACGAAGTATATTATCAGAGTCAATGAAAGGGTTAAGTTTGAGAAGCGATTTGTTAAAGGGTTTATTATTTTTAATTGCGTGCATATCTTGAGTAAAAAATAGTGCCTGTATATGGCGTACTAAATAGAGTTCAGCGAGTTCTAAATCAGAGGATGTAACCACTCCGTTTGAACGTAGTATTTTAGCGAAGCGTAACACGTACACAGTAGCGCGTAATAATTTTGGGTACGTGGAAATGCGATCAATTAATCGATCGAAAGGGTGAGAGTTCGATTGAGAGCTTGTCTCTGAAACAAGAGCGATAGTTTTCTCTTCCAGTCGAACACTGTTAGATGAAACTTGAAATGGCTCGATAGGCCATTGCGAGATTGGCTGAGCTGTCCATTGAGGAGAGTGAAACCAATTTAATTGATTTAATAATGCTTTAGGAGTTACCGGTCGCGATATTACATCTGCAGGATTTTCATTTCCATTAACATGATACCAAATTTTGGCGTTGAGTTTCGAATTAATTTCAGTAATTCTATTCGCAACAAATGTGTGAAATTTGTACGCGGGAGAATGTATCCACGTGAGAGTGACAGTCGAGTCCGAAAATGCGTAAATTGAGTTAACAGGATAACGATTCTCTATACTATCGCGAACCGATAATAAAAGATTTGTTAAGAGCAGCGCTGCGCACAGTTCAAGCCGCGCAAGAGATATTTTCTTTAAAGGCGCGACACGCGATTTGGATGCGATAAGAAAGACTTCACCGGGTGAATCTGCATCAGAGCTCACGCGCACATAAACCACAGCTCCGTAGCATACTTCGCTGGCGTCCGCGAAGCCCATGATAGTGACGTGGCAACCCGCGGTGATTCCTATATGACGAGATATTTTTAATTGCGATAAATAGTTAATCTCACTATCAAACCGATTCCATTTATTTTTTATTGAGTCTGGAACTGGCTGATCCCATTCAAGTTCGCGCTGCCAGCATTCTTGAATTAAGAGTTTGAGAAACGCTGTCACAGGGCCTAGCAAACCCAAAGGGTCGAATAATCTAGCGGTTGCGGAAAGAATCGTGCGTTTTGTGCATTGGTCAGAGTTAGTAGAGTTAATTTTGTAAAGAAAAACGTCATCATTAGGAAGCCACTGCATGCCTATGATTTTTGTCGTAATTTCTGAGTCAGTGTCAAAATCGACGAGCTGTGGATTTTTATGCGAATCGGGAATCTTATTTATAAGCTCAGGGTTGTTCGAGATCCACTTAACCATTTTAAACCCCCCGGCCATGAACATCTTAACCATTTGATGGTAAGATTGTTCAGCTTTTTCTAACCCGTCCATCGATGAGACATAATCGTCCATATACATACAGGATTGAGCTTCAGACGCGGCGATAGGATAATTCGCGCGCTCGTCCTCAGCGAGTTGGCGAACGACACGCATAGCGAGGTAAGGCGAGCTAGAAACGCCAAAAGAAACCCTATTGTATTGATAAGTATCAATCGGTGATTCAGGATCAAATCGAAATAATATGCGTTGAAACGGGTGGTGATTTTGATCAAGCTTTACACAGAAATACATCTTTTCAATATCAGCAGATAAAGCGACTGAGAAAATGCGTAAGTTAATTAAAAGATCAAAAATATTACTTTGTAAGTTTGGGCCAGTGTAAAGAACATGATTTAACGACTTTCCAGAGGTTGTTTTACAACTTGCATCTAAAACGACTCGAGTTTTTGAAGTGAGTTTATCTGGTCGGTATACTGCATGATGAGGTATATAATAATTTGGAGTATTTTCCTCTGAATTCGATGCGTTTTCGACTTTTGACAGAAAACCGCGATCGATACAGTCTTGAATATTTTCATTATAGTTAGTGCGTAAGCCCGGAGTTGAGTCTAACTTTTTCTCTAAGTTATAAAAGCGACGCCTAGCAGTAAAGTAAGAATCGCCGAGTTCTGATGGGTCGAGTTTAAATGGCAAAGAAACGGTATACGTCCCAGAGTCGTCGCGAGAATGAGTTGATTGGAAAATGTTTTCACATATTTCGTCGTCAGGGCTGATGTGTCTCTTAGTAGGTACACTTTCAAGCTCCCAAAAGCGTTGCGTGAGTGATTCTAATGAGTGCGAGTCTACATTGCAAAAGAATGCTTTATTATCATTGCGTGAATGAGCTGAGTAGCACTGAGCGCGTCCCATAGCGAGATATCCGAGCGTGGTTTCGATGGCGATGACAGAGGATTGCGGTGAAGTTATTTTATTACTACCTAAAAGAAGCGGGAATATCTCATTGCCTAACAAACAATCGATTTCAGCAGGGATATCGAAGCTGTCATCAGCCATAGGAAGACCTTGTAAATGCGATAACTGGGTTATGTCAACCCTTACATTAGGTAAATAATCGGTTATTGTATCAATGACGCGTGCGTTAATAGTGTATTTACACCTGGGATCAAAGCGTGAGGCAATTGTGAAAGATACATATCCTAGCGACACACTTTCAGACTGACCTATGCCCTTAATAGTGGTAGGTAGCGGATTGACTTTTAAGTTCAGTCGCGCACAACATTTATTTGTGATAAAGTTGCTCATCGAACCTGTGTCTAGAAACACGCGTAATTTTTGACACGTCTTATTATTGTCATAAGTATACACTGACGCGGTGGGTAATAAGACCGTGGTACTAGATTCATCAGCGATCGACGGCGTGACTGCAGAGAGAGATACATTGTTGGTTGGCATCGATTGCAACGGCGGCGTGACCGGACCGGGCGCGGACATGGACGCGTCGGTCGGCGAAAGCGTCGCGCTGCAAGTCAGCTGTTGTGACGTCATAGGTCTATTCACGTTAAAGTTATCTATATGAATAAGAGTGTGATGTTTACGTTGGCAAACTGAGCAACGATTTTGAGATCTGCAATCTTTGATGTTATGAAAGCCTAAACAATTGAGACAAAAGTTACATTTCGTAACTAAAGAGTGGCGAGTTGGCGCATTTTTCGAGCGAAAATAACTGCATTTGAACAGGGCATGTTCAGGTTCCGTCTTACAAAGTTGACAATTCTTGCGTACAGCGGATGGAGTGTATGAGCCTTGCGAATTCGGTTGAGATTGGAAGTAATGTTGATTGGGTTTTACTCCAGAAGCTGTATTAGAAACAAACGACTGTGTCGGTTTCGAGTTTTTAGACTGCGATGCGAAATTCGTTTTATTATTAACGTACAGCTTATTCTGCGTAAAAGATGAGCGTAAAGAATGGATCTTATTCTGTTCTTTTATAAAAGTCTTGAGATCATTAAACGTAGGCATTTTTACGTGCTTAATGGATTGTTCAAATAAATTTAGAGTGTCTTTGTCTAATTTACTGAGAGCAATATGAGTCAAAATGAAATCGGAAAGGTCATCAATCTGTAAACGTCGTAAGGCAGCTTCAGCTGAGCAATACTGTTCCAAAAATTCATCTAAAGATTGCGATTTGAAGTTTATTAATTGTTCCAAATACATAGAGGCTTGTACTCTTATGTCTTGGTATTTTTCTAATAGGTTGTTCCAAATTATGTAATAGTTCTCACCAGTCGGTGGAATACCCGAGCAAATTGTAAGTGCTTTTCCGGAAAGTTTTCCTATAAGGTATTGAGCCTTTTCACCTGGAGACAAACCAGTGTTCTCATGAATAAGCGTTTTAAAATTTTGGTAGAAAACGGGCCACTTGGAAGGGGCTCCGTCGAAAGAGACTAGTTCTAAAGGCGGTAATTTTTTTACGAAATCCTGTTTGCGACGCTCTGTGTTGGCCTTTAGTTGTGCGATGGAGCTTTGCACCGAAAGGATGTTACAGTACAAATCGTCAAACAAGTTGAGTGCGGCAAATGTAGGTTTGAGTTCCTCATCATTTTTCATATAACACAAATTAAGTTCGTCAATAGTATCAAGAAAATCCGATCTTGTTTTTTCAATCGAATGCATGCGAGACATGAAAATTTGTTCAATCTGAGGGTCGGAGACCTTTAGGCTGAGGTCGTATAGTTCCTGAACCCTCTGAAAAAGCGCTTCTTTTTTAGCTTCAAGCAAATTAATTTTGCGTTTTACTCCCTCCATTGTATTGGTAGGTGAGCAAACACACGCACGAGAGCTAGCGTTAAAAATGAGTTGAGTTGTGCGTATTTATTTATAATCCAGTAGGAAAATAAAATGCGTAGCGTATGTAAGCGAATTTGAAATTGAATTGAAATAAAATTTTAAAAGATTGAATTTAAAAAATACACGTGTTTACAAACAACGAGTTGACGTTTGAGCGAATAGTAATTTCTAGAATGTGTCAAATGTCAAACGAATCGAACTTTCCAGAAAGAATGTGTCAAACGAGCGAATTTTCTAGAATTTTCTAGAGAGTTGTCAAAATGACGGATGCGTGAAAATGTGTAGTTGTGATTTTCTGTAAGTGTAAAGGATAGGAAATGAACCATGCGGCTCGGTAGGACCAGAAAGGAGTTGTAGGAGATTGGGATAGGAATGGGATGGGATACCTTCGATTGAGCAGACTCCACAGGACGGTCCAAGCTTGGTTCTTCTTTCACTTTCACAAACACTTGACTTTTTATTGAGATGAGTTTAGCGCGCGATTTGTGTTTATTTGAATTGGTTTATTTTTGGATACTTATTTATTATTAACGCCCAGATAGGTAGGCGAAGCGGCGCGTTGCGATGCGAGAGCGAGACTGAAGGTGGGAGGGAGAGGATAGGAAAAAGGACTGTCAGAATGAGTGATAGAATAGTGTGACATGAGTTTGAAATGTATGAGGTTTTAATGCTGGCGCGTACAGATAGACACAATTAAAACTTCAACAACTCCAAAATATAATTTTAATACAAAAATTACATAAAAACTTCGTTTCAATAAATACGTTGATCCTTTGGTAATCAATTTAAAAAACCGAAATAACTGTTAAAAATAAATAAAGTTAAAATGTAAAAATATTTAGTTAACATAAAGAGTAAAAATTTCAAACAAAAAGATACATGGACGTGTGATGACGACGACATATAATTAATTCTAACATAAAGATTACGCAGTACATAAAAGCATATTCGAAAATTAAATAAAGATTAAAATTAGACAGGTAAGGCTACACTTATGGCACAGAGGAACTATGAAGAGCACGGCGCTCACTTCTCTTTGGGTTTCTTTTCCTTCTTGCGCGGCGGCGGGACGGGCGCCTCGCCGCCGGCGGCGGTGGTCTCCTTCTTAACCTTTTTGACTACCTTCTTCTTGGGCGCCGGTTGGTCGGCGGTCGCGGCGGGCTCAGATTTGTCTGCTAGCGAGGACTCTATTTGGGCGGCGGTGGTCGGCTTAGCCTTGGGCGCGGGCTTGACGCCGATCTGTGCGAGCGAGATAGGCGGCGTGGGGACTTCGGGCCCTTCTACAGAGAGACGTTTCTCCTGCAGCGGCGGCGGGGGCGAGGCGGCGGCGGCGGGCTCGGGCGGCGAGACGGTGGGCGTGCGCAGCTCGCTGGCGATGATGGCGTGTGCCAGCGTCGCCGCGTCCTCCAGCTCGCTGTCGGGAGTCGGCAGGGGGTCGGCGACCGCGGGCGGCCGCAGCTGCAACTTCCCCACCTTGCGACGCTCCTCCGCTACACAATCAATCCCGCCTTATTCTCTCGATCGATTAGATGTGGCGTTAGTATGGCGGTCACATTAGAGAGCAAGCTCGGTTAGGGCCTGGAACAAGTCGAGGGAAAACATAGCTACGTGTTAAAGAGAACGATGCAAGCGGAAAGTTAGACTGTAAGTTGAGTGGTCGAAGCCGAATGGCATTACAAGGAGTATTATTGTGGTATCATTATAATGTTTGTTTAAATATTTCTAGTGACTATCGATATAGGTAATCGGCATCTATGCGTGAAAGTGTATCACGATGGATAGGCTGGAATAATGTTCCTTGCAATGTGTGATAGTAATGTGAAGCAAATAAAACAAAACGGAATATTGCGATTCGGTTCTGTAATTAACCAAATTGCAATATCCTCATGAGTGCATCACGTGTTCATGCGCATACGATTTTGCTCTAAATTCCTTTAGTTTAATTAAATTCTGGACAATAATAAAGTATATTATTATTTATGTATGAAAAATACATTATTTGTGCTGAAGAAGTGCCAATAAAATAAAAGAGTGTTATTCGTTGTTTAAAAAATTTAAATAAATTCAGAGCAAATTCGGCAGCTTCGATAAAACACATTACGCTGGTCTTTTGAGGAAGTCTTATTGCTCATTTATTTTTTGTCAATTAGAGCGTAATGAGTTATCGATCAAACGCTCAAAAGGTCCCTACTCACTGGATATTTGGGCGCAACCCAACCTCTGTTAGAAGATACCTATAATTAGCAGAGATTTAAGAAAATGTGCGACGAAAGAGGTCATAATGCTGAAAATGTAAAATGGAGGTTGAGCTAGGTCCAAAAACAATTTGGTTATTATTACCTGATCTATCAAAGCCTCGTCTCTTGCGCTGCCTCCTCGGTAGCTGGGTGAAATAACAACGAATTTTGAAACGTATGCTCAGTAAATTAAAATAAAACCAAAACATCGCAAAACGGCACAAAAGAAAAACATGTGAGCGCATCGCGCCCTACGGGAACACCGCATTAGTAAGACACAAACGGTATCCGCGTAAAACAGATGCACCTAGTCTATGAATTAGTAGAAGTCTAAGAGAAAACTGCAAATGAACTCGGTGAGGGCTGAGAGTGCAAGCCGTTAGCCATCGCTGCCGGTCGGGTACTTACATTTGGCCGCGGGCAGCGCGGGGGCCTCTTCCTTGGACGGGGTATTGGCTAACGGCGGGCTATCTGTGGAGGCCGTCGGGGACGGAGGCGCCAAAGGTTTCTCGGGCGTAGCGGGCGGCTTTGCCGGGCTGGCCGGCGCGGACGAAACCGGGGTCGCCGGGGCCACGGGAGCTTGGGGCGCTTCTACGGGAGCGGGAGCCTCCTCCTTTGGACTCTCTACTGACTCTACTTTGGGAGCACCCTCTGAGGCGGGTGAAATCTCGTCTTTCTGCGATTCTACTTTGGGGACGCTTTCTACAGACACAGGAGCTTCCACTTTCGGAGTCTCTACTTTAGGGGCGCTCTCCGATGCAGGCTCGGACGCGGGTGCCGCCTCTTTTTTAGGTTCTACTGACTCTACTTTGGGAGCGCTTTCTGAGACAGGTTCAGACGCGGGTACTGGAACCTCTTCTTTCGGGGTCTCGACAGATTCTACTTGGGGGGCACTTTCAGACGCAGGTTCTGCAGCGGGCACAGACACCTCTTTTTGTGCTTCTGGGGCGGACTTTGGCGTTACTGGTGGGGTGGGCGGAAGGGCGGGTGTCTCAGTCTTTTGGGGCTCATCTTTCGCTACTTCGGAGGCGACCGGCGTCTCCACAGATACGGGGACTTCAGGGGGGGCCTCGGTCGATTTGGGGGCCTCACCTGGCGCGCTAGCTGCTTCGACTGTGGCCGGGATATCTGAGGAGTCAACTGGCGCGGGTGCATCAGCCGCTACGGCTTCGACTGTGGCCGGAATTTCAGCAGCCGCTACCGGTTCGGCCGCTTCTTTCGGGGCGGCTTCTACTGTCACTGGTACGTCTGCTGGGGCCGGAGCTTCTACAGGGGCCGCAGCCTGAGAGGTCACTGGTGCTTCGACTGCTTCAGGAGCGGGCTCTTTCGCGGGGGCCTCAACAGCAGTTTCCGGGGCCGCCACTGGAGCCGGCGCTGCCTCGGGGGCAGGGGCGTCCACTGTAGCTGCCTCCTGGGCCACTTCTACTGGCGCCGGAGCGGGCGCTTCTTGTTTGGGCGGCGATGGCTCTTTAGGCAGCTGTTTGGGAGGCGACACTCTGGGTTGGCTGAGAGTCTGGGAGATCTTTGCCCAAATGTTGTCGAAGGAGTCAGCCCCCATGTAGTCGATGTTTCCTGCTTCCCATCCTTGACGGCGAGTCAGCTCGTCGAGCGCCTCGCGCTGAGACCCAGACGCGCCTGGGATTACTCGTGCTAAGTTGCCAGCAACTCCACTCTGAAAATAATATAAAGTTTCAGGTAAATCTAAGGCAATAAACAAATATAATAAAACCCCCCCGTCTAATGAAACATTCATGAATATTTTTTGTGTGCAGTCAAAATAAGTAGGTAAATACGAGTAGTATGTACTGTGAAATGTTAGATCATTGAAAAAATAGACTAATAATTGTAAGTTTTAACGTGGTGTAGGTACGAGTAGGCACACGAAGATTTGATGAAGTAATGGATGCTATAATAAAATTTATTATTTAAGATTTCTAAAACTTAGTAATAAATAGACTGATGGCGTTGGTACTTTAAATTACTATCCGATAAGTTAATAATAGCGTGCTGCAAATCTCTTAAGTTTAGTTTAGTGCATGCATACTAATCTACAAGGGTAGTCTCAAATCAAGACAGTAGCGTCTTCAAACGAGCAACTTAGTTACCTGCTTTATGTGTTGAGAACTATTTATTTCGTATAAATACTTATGATAAATACATACCATTTCCTTTTATGAGATATAAGAAGACTTACTTGCTCTTCATCGTCATTAGCCTGTGGCGATTCCCCATTTGGTAAATCAGTGGAACACTCAATCGGATCACAGTCTGGTGGTGGGGAAGGCGACGGTGACGGAGTCGGTGGGATCTCATGGGTGCAGATCTTACGGCCCCGTGCGTCTATTATAACCCTGTGTCTTAAATAAAACCCATCGTACGGGTGCCTCGGCCTGATTTCCTCGTAATAATCACCCTCATTCTCAGAGACATCTCCGTTCATCATTTCCTTAAGTTTTTCTGTCTGATCCCCTTTTGGGGCGTGAAGTTTCGCAATTGTGTCGTGGTCTATATGAACTCGAAGAACTTGTTCGACTCGGTGGTGAGAATGAGATTTAGAATCTGAAGAAATGTTCTGAATTTGGGTGTGCACGTGATGGGTATGCGACTGCTCGTGTTGTGGCTGGTGAGGAAGATGGTGATGTGCTTGATGATCAGTGTTATATACAGAGTGATCGTGGTGATGTTCGTGAGAATGATATGTTTGACCGTAATCGGTATATTCCTGTTTATTTTCGTCATGATGATGAACATTTTGATTTTCGTGATGAAAGTGATCTTGATGTTCATGTTGATGATGATGATGATTTGGCTTTTGCTGCCAATGTTGTACATCTGTTTGATGGTGATGATGATAGTGTGCACTTTGGTCGTGGGAATGAGATTCCCAGTGATGCTCTGAGTGGTGATGATAAGTTTGAATTTCCTGACGTTCATGCTCATGATGTTGATATGGTTGATAGTTATGTTGAGAAGAGTATTCTTGCGAATAATGTACGGGATTGTATTCTTGATGCGAGGGCTGATATTCCCACGCATACTTCTTCATCTCTTCGTGATCCTCCACTCTCCCCAGGATAGTGTTGTGAGTGGTTGGTTCTTCTTTATTCGGTGGGATTTGTCCTCCGTAAATTTCCCATGGGTCATGGAACTGGCCTAAGTCAAGTTCTTCTCTATGGTAAACTTCCTTGGGTTGCGCATCTGGGTGATGCCAGGGGAACTCTGATTCGGGGTCGACGACGGGCGCGTAATGTTGGCTGACGTCGTGCGGAGGTAACGCCGGGGTGGGGTCTTGCACCTCAACCTATCGGTTGAAGTGACAAAAAGTCTCAGTGGTAATGCATGCAGACAAACACTTGAACCGAGCTTCAAGCACAAAACTAAATGTACAGTGCGCAAAGCTTTGTTCAAACGGTTTAATAAGGTTACTTCACAGCTGCGTTACGAAATAAACATACGATATGTGGAAGCCGCGGTGAACGATGAGTAATTAGGAAATTGTTAATATAATACTAAAGTTAAATAAAGTTTAATTTGAATGAAAGTATGTTTATTTTATAACACGGTGGTTTTCACCAAAATACCAACACCATCTACGCAATCCCAAAACTAAACATTTAACAAACCGTGCAGAAAGCCACCAACAGCCAATTTTCGGAACGTTAGAAAATGTTAGTATTTTGGAGAAAAGATTTTATTTACAGTGTCAAAATGCTTCAAACAATAAGTGCGACAATTAGCAGGAGTGCACAAAGCATCAGAGTGCAAGCCATGAAGTTTAGTCACTCGGGGAGTCAGGGGTCACTCGCTAAACGATATTTACAAGCCAAACGAAAACTCAAAAGTAGCTCCTACTGCTGGATTATACGATTCATAATCAAGTACGGATTGTTACAACATCAAATAGCACAGTTTATTTAAAATTCTCACCTCTGAAACACTAGAATCCTGTTGTGTACGCTTGGAAAACATGTTAAGATGTGATCAGATCAATGGTTGAAAGTAAAATGGATCGGTTTACTAGACTTTATTAAGCCCCCAAGGGCTTGCGGTCGAGAGGTGGAAACCGCAATGCGACCGGTTCGATATCAATGACATTCGATACGGGAATCGATACCTAACCTGAATATAACCGAAGTGTGGCCTAAGCATACCCTAGCATATATGAACACAAAATTAAGTTTATAACATGAATGCTGTAAATTGCTTACTAGACGATATTGTCGTGTCGTTACAACGAATCATAATCACCCCCTAATAATGACTATCACTGCACTTTTTCACAATGTGACAAACAAAAATAAAACATTCACTCTCAAGAGGCCCACTTACCATAGTGACGTCAAGCTGAGAATGGACCTGGCCCACGAATAAGTCCCACCAGAGTTGGAGAAGCCCTTTCAAGTGGTCGGGCGCGTCGACAGTGCGGGACTCCCAGTTGAACTGTTGCAACCACGGCTTGGCAATGCCGATGAAATGGATGATTTTTAAGTCTTGCCCATAGCTGGAAATTTGAATACAATTGTTTTATCCGGCTCGAAGGACCAAAAATATTATGTGCTCGTCATGTGACCATGACAACTACAAGATCAGTCCCATAGACAAAGGGACGACGCTTCGATTCGGCTTTTTTGTTAATATGTACTACTATTTCGCTCTGTGATTGAAGCGATCACGGAATTGAATCTTTTACAAATGCTACTTATAAGGCAAGCTAAAATAATAATAATAACTCACTGTTTCAACGCGGGCAGATAGGAATAGAAGGCCGCAGATGTGACATTGTAAAGGAATGGCAAGTGTTTGTTGATGTCTCCATGTGCCCAGTCTGAGAAAAAGGAGTTGAGGAGACCTTGATCACCACCTAGGGACAAAAAACAAACATTACGCATAAAACATGATGATTATTAATTCGTCATGCTCGTTCTGGGATGAATCCCAAAAAAAAATTTAAAATTAAATCTACTACTAAAACACACTTGTTTTCATTTCAGCCAAGGTCAAGGTCATCAGGGAATTTCAAACGTTCATCATAGAGACTAGAGTCAAATAAAAAGAATTATTAGATAACATGTTGCTGCATTCATATGTTTCGTGTGTAATCTAATCGGACTTTATCTACGGATCATAAAGTCTGACATTTGGGTGAAACAGCCTACTCGATACAAAGTCAAGGTCTTACCGTCAAAACTGCCCTGTTTTTGTGCAAATTCAATGAGTTGCTCGAATATCTCGTTGGAATATTTGTCTGGCACTCCGAGCTTTAAGTGGAATAGTCCACTAGATTATCACAGGTTATCGTCTTATGCTAAAGTGGCATGGGCAGGCCACATAGTATGCAGAACTGACGGCCGATAGGGTAACAAGGTTCTGGAGAGGAGGCCACGTACCGGAAAACGCGTGGGAAGTCCACCCACAAGGTGGACCGACGACCTCAATAAAGTAGCAGGAAGGCGCTGGATGCACGCTACCAACCGAGCGATATGGCAATCATTGGGGGAGGACTATGTTCAGCAGTGTACGACCTGTGGCTGAAATAATAATGATGGTGGTCTTACCGTCAAAACTGCCTCGTTCCTGTGCGAATTTGATGAGTTTCTCGAAGGTCTCGTTGGAGGGTTTGTACACGAAGACTCCGGAGTTGAAGCAGTCTGGCCAGCCGACGTCAGGCGCCGCTGACAGCTCTTCGCGCTCGAATAGCTCATCGCAGTTTTGGATTACCTGTGGATATGGACGAAGATAATTTTAATAGGATGTTAAGATATTAGATAATACCTATTATGAAATGGGTTGTTGACGTTGTTGTGCCTTTTCTCGATTATTCTTAGAATGTGAAATTGAATAATTGTGCCTCCTCCTGCCTCAATCTCCTCGGGACGGACGTTGTTATGAGCGAGACGAAGATAATAATATTAATGTATTTAATAAGATGATATTTTTTTACAATATCTCCCTCTCTAGACGATACGTGATATTACTAGGTAATTAAAAGAATATAACAATTGCACCAATCTCAACTGTAGGTAGGTACCTACTTTGGTTAGCTTACTACGAGTAGGTACCTACTTCTTATTTAGAAGTATAAAAACATGTTAGGTAACGAAAGATCCCGATAAAAAGTATTTATAGTGCAGTTATTTAATAAATTGAATTGACGGGTCAATTTGCACGTTTCAACAGCGTGTCCTCGACTGGTGTTTTCATTATTTTACTGAAGATTAGATAACTTTCATAGCACGTGGTCGTTAGAATTAAAAATACCTACTAATCTTTGATAAAAGCAGCATTCTTTACATCATGTTCAATTGATTCTGTTGCGTGTAACTTCGCGTGAGAATGTAAGAAAAAACTAAATTATGAATAAGTCGTTATCAGAATATGGATGAAGCTTCAATTGACACAATAACCTGCGATAAAAAGAACTGTAGCTCAATGGATTCTATCAAAACGGTATCGCACTGTTTGTTGTTAGGCCCGGGAGATGAAATAAATTGAATAACATCAGCGTCTCAATTGTGTAATAACGTAAATCGAGATACACAGACGCTGCGATTTGGGTGTTATACTTTCGCCACACGCCTGTCACGGCTGAAAGAAAATTGTAGAATGAAAGTGTAGTATTTTGGAACAGTTCCAAATTTTCTGGGAACAAGTAGGTATTTGGGCCACGGTTATGCGTCTCGTCATCTCGTGTTACTGCGCTAACGTCCACATCCGGTAACATTGACTTTCGCATGGCATAAACAATTGACGATCGAAATAGAATTAATGACCTACTCGTAAATTCTTTTATCGGGGATCAAATCAATAAACTACCTAATACTTAGGTAATTGTTAAACATGGAACTTAAAACAAGAATATTTTTGCGAAACTGCTTAGAGGTGTGATGTCTGTCTGTGTAAATGTTTGAATGTTGTCTGTCGATACAATACAATGTTGCGTTTGCGACCAAATTATTCAAGATCAATGTACCATATTATTATGTAGTCTGTGTTTAGGACGCAGTTTTCAAGTCGGCCACGTGTACCATTACCATGCATTATATCAGCCAGAGGCGTGCCTAGTGTCTTTCAACCATGACAATGACTGATCTGAATCCAATAAATCTAAATGAGTCTCAATCTAATAAATTGATTGACTCTTAGTGAACCTAGGTATCTATAGCACTGAACAGTACAAAGGTAAGACTTAAGGCCATTATTGGCATTCTTTAACAAAATTTTCAGCTGATTACTGAAAAGTAAAGATATTTAATATCTTTTACTGTAGAGGCCCTTGTGATATTCCTAAATCATTAGGACAGCAGTAGAGTAAAAATGTGTTAATTCTAATAACAAGAACCTTAGTCCGGCCTTGAAAGCCCTCCCAATGTTCGAAGACCGAAATATATTATGTCCGACATTTAAAAATAAAACGTATAAAAAACAGGAAATGCTCTTTAATTTTTATGTTTCAACGACAGTTCATGTCTTCGCTGTATGTTGGCATAAAACATAATCGTTTGTTTGACAATACTAAATTTAATGTGTGTGATCAAAACCCGTCTGGTATCAATTATAGTGATTAACAGACTGTTCGATGAAATGACATAACTCGAGATAAAACGAGCTTATGGTTATGGCCTTATGGCCCGATTGTCGCCAGCTCGTTACCGACGGCGACCGCGACTACAATGCATGGCGGAACGTCTCAATGGTGCAGACTGCATTCTGTTTACGAGCTGCATATACAAACGCACACGTGTATGTAATACATACAGAGAATAAACATATTTTGCAGTCCGATAATAGGTACCTATTATTTGGATATCTGTCCACACATGCCGGTTTCTTTGTTGTTTCTTTTTGTGGCGTAGGTATATTTATTTGGACACAAATTCACATATATTGTTTTTTTTTTCGTATAACGTGTAATGTATTCCTCTTTTTGACAGGGAATGTTTGATGTTAGGTATATTAAATTAAATGTTATCCTCTAGAACTACAGAGCATTGTGTTGTGACATTATTTTCCCATTACATCCCGTTTACAGTGGTTAAGCATTAGCACTGGCTTTTTCCCGTATAGACCGTATTATTTACTTTGAACATCCTTCATAAACTGTGAATTAGTTAAATACAAAAAGTTAACTTTTCGGTACGCTACGCCTTGATAGATTAGATTTAGATGCCTTATTTTTTTCATGATAAAAATAGTCTAAATCTAAAGTTTCGAGCTCAGACACTATGGATATTTAGGTATTAACTATTAGTCAAACGAAGGCACAAATTAGGAAGTGTTTACTATGGGAGAAAATTATGGGAGGAATTCTGTAACCCTTATATTCCCAGGTTCCCCAAGTGAGTTAGTAAAGATATTATTATCCCTGTTGTTTACCCAAAACCCACTCACCAATGTGTCAGCGTCAAGGAAGACGCACTTTTCGTACTGAGTCAAGCTCCAGCAGTGGATCTTTGTGAAGGTGATGCCGAGCTCAGGCCTCTGCAGCAAGGCTAGGTGCGCCGCGTCTTTGGAGTCCAGAACGTCCACTATCACAACATCCGCGAACACAGCGCGGAGACGTTCTCTGCAAAGGGTAGGGTATTTTTATCGTAAATTATCAAAATAATTAACTTAATATATTTACTTCTTTGTGTGTGTTTCTTTACGAGATCGAATCAGATATGAGGAGATCCGTAAACGAACTAAAGTCGCTGACATAGCTTAACGCATTAGCAAGCTGAAGTGGCAATGGGTAGGGCTTATAGTGCGCCGAACTCTCGGTCGATGGGGCAGCAAGGTTCTGGAGTGGAGGCCACGTACCGGAAAGCGCAGCGTAGGACGTCCACCCACAAGGTGGACCGACGGCCTCATAAAGGTAGCAGGAGGGCGCTGGATGCAGGCCGCTACCGACCGGCCATTGTGGAAATCATTGAGAAATATCATACTTAGGTAGGTCAGTTGGAAAATGTATCGGGGTGTATTACCCTGTATCCTATAAAGGTCATTCCTAAAATTTAACAATAATTACCTCATGGCATCAGTCACTGACGGCGTGATGAGCACCACGGCCGGGTAGGCAGAGGTGGCGCGGCGCAGCGAATGTGCCAACACCAACGCCCCGAGGCCGTACGAATCGTTCGTGGCCAGAGTCACCCATGCTCGATCTGCCGGCAATTGCACCAATTACGTACACCCACAATTTATAAAGCCACTTGCATGCCAGTAACGGCCAAGTGCATGGACCTACAAAAAATGTCGGACGTACCTATTCTCATCAACAAAAAACTGTGTCATCATTTTTATAGGTCCGTGGCCAAGTGCAACACAATCGGGAATCTAAAAACGTATGGAAAATCTACTCAGACTTTATCACATAAAACAATCCTAAAAAGCATTAACATTATCATGAATGTCAACGAAATCATTTATTACGAAACAATGGCTTCATTTTTAACTCAACAACTGCTTACGCTGGGAATATAAACGTCACAATTTGAAATCTGGGGAATTATTAATAGCGGTTTTCCACATTTATAATTTTCTTGGGCATCTTTATGTCAACAAGGTCCGGTGACAAGATATTTAATGGATTTAATCTATCTCTAATTTACTGCGTGTGATTCTGATCACGCTTATACTTGGGTGCCAACGACGTAATATCTAAAATAACTGGAAACAGCTTCTTTGGATGCTGGATTACGCAGAATCGTATTTTAGCTGGTTTATATGTATGGTCGCAAAAACATCTAGGGAAATGCGCAGTTTCTTCCTGCAAAGAGTGACGAATCTCACCTACGTAGTGCAAAGGTGTTGGCACGTGTTGTGTTGACGCCTCAGACCCGTATGCGCGTTAGTCCTTCTACTGTCAATACTGGCACGTGCCAAAATGCTTTAAATTTAATCAAATTAATTAAAATTGATTTGATGTGCCGATCATTTAGCTGTTTAAATTATACTTCACGCTATTGCGTTTTAACTTATTTCTATTTGAAGACACATTAGTGGCGATTTACGAGCTTCAACTTTAGATGCATCATAGTGATTTTCCGGGATCCATCTGAGATTTAATGATATTATTATGCTGACTATGCTACAGAAATATTCAAGTGAGTAACTCCGGGCATCCAGTTCGCGTGGGCCTTCATATATAGCGCCATATAATAGACAAGTGCCGCACGTTCTGCTCCGAAATAGCACGACACAAATAAAATTGAAAATAAAACTAGTGGATAGCGTTAGATATTCGGAGTCTGTCGTCGTCACTGCTGTATCCACGATTACATGTTGAATAATGCTGAACGCATCTGCGCCACTCATAATGACGACGAGACTGACCAAGCCTCCGGAAAAATGTGCGCAAATAGTTCTTACGCTCTGATAAAAACATAAGAAATGTTTTAACTGAAAAATTTTATCAGTCTTATGTTTCAAGCATTTAGATAGCAGGAATGATTTACAAGACCTTCAAATCAAATCAAATTCGTTTATTTGTGGAACATAGGTAAATAACCTTTACAAGTACCTTAAGTCAATATTTTTGGATTGGCATTATCATTAATCCTATGCATTTAAGATGACACACCAAATCATTGGGTTAATAAAACTGTAACTAATTGAATTAGACAGATTTTGAAGACATTATCATTAGTTTCAATGATAATCATCTCAATTAACGATTGGTTCATCAATTTATGAGGGTTTGCTTGATGTCACTGTTTAATGTGGCACATTTTGGCTTCACATAATACCGCCAATACACGAGGTTAAATTTTAATGGCCCGGAACTGGTACACGATGTTTGTTTTAATAATGGTAATGGCAAGCTAATATTTTTAATCGATATTCCAACCAAGGTTCAGAACATCATAAAACTGGTCTGGAATTCAGGAACTTCGAATCGATCGAACAAACTTTATGACTAGAAGAAAAATAAGAGGACTAACACGGTAAACAGCAATAAACATCGATTGCTTGGTATCTGGAAATATTAAGAGCGAATTATTCTCCAGGCAAAGGCACCACAACAAGGCACTTGAGAGTCGAGAGATGCAGGATCAGACGCTGCTAGGGAGCAATGTCCCTGCGGTTTCTATTTAGGTGCGGCCGGTCCGGCGGGATGGAACCACGCGGGCAGTCGACCGTTTAACGGAATACAGGAATGCAATGATGACGTGCTTATCTTTTTGTAACATCGAACAATTTGCTAAAGTAAAACACGAAATAATCAGGTTCAGTCAAGCACATAATCTCATTTTCGTGATTGCACTTTCTAAGCTGACATTTCTACAACACACAAGCACGCTACGTGCTTATACCTAGTAAGTAATTATGCATTTTTGTAGGTATTTAGTTTTTGAATTAGAAAGGCGAAAATGAACACCTGTATTGATTGGAGAAAGTAGGACTGCTGGTTCATGTTAACTGGTACCTAATCTGGGTCATTGTAAGGGTAATAAATGTCAAGTTTAAACTACTACACTACCAAAGCAATTCGAAAGCGGGTTTAGTTGTTTTGATATCAACGATAAAGTAGAAACCCAGCTTTCAAAAGAATTGAACTTGCTTCTAAGTTTTCATTGTGACCGGATTACGTTACAATAACTACATGTTACATGCAATGCTATGCAACCTCACTAAGGTAGAAGAGGCAAGCTATATCCAAGATAATTTCTTATTCTTTCGAATTGATTTTATTAGTGTATTCAATCGTGTTCTCATGACAACACCGAATAACGTAAGAGGATAGGTAAATCATCCCTTCATTGGCGCCAGCCACAACTAGGCTGAGCGAACCTTTGCGGTTAGTATTGAATATCAGGCATAACCGCAAACATCTCACGTAAATAGCTAATCTATATCTTAAATAATAACATTATCTCAGCAGTATCGTATGACATACTTGATTAAATGTCGCCTGTTAGTTTATCATACCAAAATAAAAATTCCTTGAACGAGTTTGGTGGTCAAATGTAATGCAAAATAATTTCAGACTCTCATTACAGTGACTTGTGCGATAACAATGTTGATAGGCACGGTGTTTATGGGTATACTGTAGATAGCAATCGCTTGTTTACAATCTCCGAGATACTACATACATACATAAATGGTGGGGTTAATATCTATTATTAATTCATATTTTCCAATGTTCACTATTCGCGGATCTCGTAAGTCGATTGTGAGATGACGTAGATAGTAGTGTCAACAATGATAATATCGAGCAGAGTCTGGACAAGAATAAAATTCAAGGCTGTCCAGTCCAGCTCCGTCAAAAACATTATGAAGGACTGGGACATTCCATCGTTACCTACCAATATTTAAAAAAGATCACCGTTTACAATTTAATTCGTATATTATTATTATTTTTTTACTGGAACAAGTCTTCACGATCACTCCAACAAGAATTTTTAATTTATGACAATTTAATCAGTACTCAAATTAGTTTTGCGTTTGTGAATATTTAAAACTGTTTGTTTCTGTTTCATCGCATTCTTGTTCTCTGGTGCGACTCTTGATAATTATTCTGACGTGTTACGATGTAAAGAAACATTTAATTCTATATTTAATGTTGTACTATCAGTGGAAACATTACATAAAACTGCAAACGGGGGAATCGATAGTGTGATCCTATGTTAAGAGAAAATTAAGGTTAATTCAAAATAAAGATGATCAGGACCGGCATTAAATAAATTTTGAACTACCTTACTAACCAAAAAATTCATTTAAAATTTTAAATTTCGAAAACAATCTTCTGTTTCTTGTCCAAACCAAAAAGGTTTGGACAACCTTTTCCTTTGTTATCTGCAATTTATTTGGCTTTAATGTCGCTCCTGTAAAATTGGTTTAGTAGAAGAAAGAGAATAGGTAGAATACTCACTTGACATTATGAGGCCGGGTGTAGTCTCGTGCGTGACAGTCTGTCACCGCTCTGATTATATCACGAACCACGCGCGCTCTTCGCGCGGTACTAGCAAATGCACGCAGCGTGCGGCGACTCGACCCCCTCGCGCCGTCCCCCCTCACACATACAACCGCGGAGACGTCACTTCTGTATACCTATACTGCTAGTGTAAACGCACACATACAAAGCAAGCATCGCTTGCGTAGAAAGATTAATAATAATCGCTTCTACACAAGCGTTATAATTTAGCAAAATAACATTAAAAGCTATGAAAACAAGCACCAAGCAATAATATTAATCAATATCTTCGTAAAATGATGATGTAACATAATTTTGAACACTTCAAGATTAGGCTTAGCAATGGCAACACCAAGCGAACAGCTGTTCACCGCGATCGATAGATGTCGGTGGGCATCGCTTTATTTTCGATGCCGTCTATAGAATAACGGTATCCGTAGTAAAAATCTTTGCGTTATCGAATCGTTTCCTTCGTAGGCTGCGGCCGTCTGCGGTCTTCTTTGATATTTTGTGCGTAAACCCGGGTCGATGAACGAATTCGGCCGAAGAATGAGGAATAATTATGCAATATGGAATAATAATGGTTATCTCTAGTGAACTTATTCGAAAAGGAATGAAACACGGGTTGAATATGAGGCGTAGAATGGATTTTACGGCGGGATAGCGTGTTGTGTTTGTTTTTGGTGTTTCGGTGGAAACGATGGCTACCTCTCCTACAAGTATAGAAACACAAATAGACAGTTTTTTGGAGCAATTCAAGAGAAGCGCTTCGAAGGCTATGGAAGAACGTGTTGACTGGCCTGATGGACCTTCACCTGGGGCTGTGGTGAAGTCGAGGAGTAGCTGCTTTGCTTTAGACGCAGCGGCAGGTAAGTGCCACCAATAAATTAGGGAATAAGTGAGTAATAAATAACAAATACCATTGTAGCTACCTATTCAATTAAATTAAACCTCCAATCGGAGAAACTAAGTAAAGTGATACAAAAGACCTTGTCTATGACAAAGTTAAACACTTAACAGGCTCCAAAATTCCATGACCTAGGCCTTTATTACTGAACAGGTAGGTAAAGTATACTTAGATCTTGTTATTGTTTATAGGTTACCTAAAAATACAATAAAATTGGCATTATTGCCTACCTGTGTTTTTCTCTTTTACTGTTAGGTGTTTTGGCAATACGTTTATCTGTTTTTGCTATCATTTTGGACACTTTAAAAACAGTTAGCACTAATTTCCACCACAAATCTGATTCTTTCTTCTTCCTGCTGTACTTTTCTCAACGGATGTGAGTGACGTCATATTTACGCGGAATTCCCGCTTTTATTTTTGACAGTTAGTGTTATAAGGTAAATGCTCCAGAATTTAATAAACAAAAAACAGTCACGTACTTACCTAAACAATTTATAAAATCTACCATACCTGTAACGGCTTGAATTAACTAAAGATACCTAATTATAATTGACTGAAAATTTATCAAAATAATAAAGGCAATGTATTATTAAAAATTAATGTATTATTTATAAAACCAGGATGTATAGTAATTTTTTTCATGCAGTCAAATGTTATGTTTCAAAAGAGGGGAGAATAGTTGTCCCATCCATGGCCCGCTTTTAAATCAGGACATTGTCCTCGAATGCGTTCATCAAACAAACTTGTCTAGCAGCTATGCTTATTGATTTATGGTATAATTAGAGACCTGACTTTTGATTTGGCGATCTAATATAAAATAATAATTAAATCACAAAATTGTCGTATGAGTCGGAATTTTATATCAACATGCATACGTGACCGGATGACGTACTAGTGCTACGTTAGCCTGTAGTAAATGAACTTTCCACATGGCTGCAGACCCTCTTTGTACCCTGTAAAACGAAGATTTTTATGTGAGTACTAAGCCCGTTCATAATATAAATTTACAAAGTTTCGTATTGGACGTGCGTGTATCGATCGGTGGGTAACATTTTCCGTAGCCACTTGATGGATTACCTATAAATTCTACAATCACAATATTATTATGGCCAAAATTTTAAGCAAAATACAAAATTCGAAAATAGCAGCGCACCTGGTGCACGCACGCAAATTGTGATATTTTCCTACATTTGACACATTTTCAGAAAATAAAACACATTTATTGGACCCAATTATTTTCCGAATATCATGAAGGAAACTCAAAAAATCAGAAATATGGTATGGTTTTGATCACTGAATGACTGACTCATTGTTAAAACATTAGACAACTTGAAAATGTAGAGGATATAAAAATTAAAATCAAAATTATATTGTGCTTCGTTCGTTCGTTCGTTTCAGCCAAATGACGTCCACTGCTGGTGGATTATATTGTGCTTACTATGGATAAATAACATTATGCTGTAGGTATACTGCGTAGATGGGTACACTTTCAGTCATTCAACGTATTACTGAAGACTTATGAGTGCATACGATGGAAGGTTGACTATTGAAATAATAATAATACGACTATAACATTAAATTATAGTTAGCATGCTCGCGCCGCTCCGTTCGATTTTACTTACATGAAATTTAATATTTTGGAGAAACATTATTTTTTTTAGTTCTTAATAAAAAAATCATAAATATTTTGAAATATATAAACGCAATAAAAGTATGGATTATCTTTATATTCAAAATCATAATATTCCATATTTATTCCTATGCTTTGTCTTTGACGGTGTTGATTATTGGGTTATTTACCCTAATGTAATTTGACAAATGTAAAAAGTCACGTTAAGTACTTTTATATTGTTAAGTGCCAACATCTTTCTTATAATTACTTCAATTAAATGTAATAAATATCTATAAAATTTTTAGCCACATAATCGAATTAGAGCGCTATTTTTCGGTGCGTATTTAAAAAATGGCGCCTCTTGTGACCTGTGAGCGTCGATACGGGAAACGCGATCGCAGCGACGCCCAGTGGTGGCGCACTGTACTAATTACGTGTTCTACGGCGTCCTCCGATTTTATTCACGGAAAGTGTATCGCCATATTGCTTCCGTGAATTCAGTGAAATATTTGTTAATTTCTCTTCAATTATGACTGCAATATCAAAATGAAGTGAAAGGGAACAAACAACAGGGCATCATCGACTGTGTGGATACGTTTTTGAGCATCCCAACCTCCGTTATTACGTGAAATAGGTGAGTTTTATTCTTCCTTGGCTATGACTATATGGCCCAATATTCCACGGGAGTTCGATCCGCTATGCGATAATGAAACTTAAAAAATGCGATTAAGGTTAATAATTGCGCGGTTTTTGTTATGTTTATTTACATGAATTTGAAAAGTTCTCCGCGGTTTTCTCGTAATGTGGATTGAATTGTGCGATTTTGTAATGGCCAGGGCGGGTTTGAGGTGTCGCCTTTGTACGTGTATACGTATGTAGGTACATGTGATTTGACGTGAGCGATCGGTTGGTTGTAGAGCATGTCGTACGAGAAGATGGAAGTGGTGAATCCGGCGGAGAAGGAGGCGAGTGAGGTGCTGCACTCCTTGCTGTCCGTGGAGCGCCGTAGCGTGGACAGCAAGGAGGCCATCATCGTGTCCATTCCCACGGACCAAAACGGCGCCGGCGAGTACGGCGAGAGCGCCCAGTGGCACACGCCCGTCATGGGGCAGCACTCTGTCTTCGAAATGGGACCCCCACAGAACATGCAGCAACACAATTACAACGGACATCAAGAGCAGGTATGTTCATGCACCAATAATCACCCCGATGATGTCTGTGATCCTTGAAAACTCAACAATAATATGAATGTATGACTTTTGACTCGACAACTTAACAGTAAACAAAGCTTTTACAGGAAACCGAGAATGGTATTACGTTCTGAAATTACATTTAATAGTTCCGTCGTACTAAATTATTACTCTTACAAATTACAGGTTCTCTGGCAAGGACATACGATTCAGGTTGAAAATGGTGATGGTAACATGCAGACCATGCAAACAACTTATACACTGGAATTTGGACCTAATGTTGATGCCGAGACTGCAGAATTGGAAGTTGACACAAAGCCTAAAGTTGAGAAAAAGGTTGGAATGAAAAGGAAGAAAAAGACGGACTCTGATAGTGAGGATGATATTATTGATAACAAACTGGAGGATAATCCTACACAGGTAATACTTCCATGATTCTAGGATCATTCTAGGGTCTAATAAATTCAATATCTAACACGATAGCTTTCATTATGACAAAGACTTATTGCAGTAACTTGTATTGCCGGGATGCAAATGTAATGCAATACAGTAAGATGCCAATTTACACAATTAGGATGTTTGTAGGTAGAAAAAAAAATAGGTACCACACCATTCTTGCATGTCTTATCAAAAAAGATAAAAACACCACATAGCAAGTTATAGTTGTGTACAGCAGTATAGTACAGTTAAATATTTAAAAAATAAGGTGATTTCATAAGGCAGTATAGTATATTATTATAATTGAAGTGATAATTAAAAAAAATACCATGATTTCATAATCTATATTTTTTTAAATTCTCTGACATTAACATTGATAAGGAATCCTTTATCAAGTAATTTGATAACTTTAAAAATAGTTTTATAAAATGCAAGCTTTGAATAGTATGTAAAGTCCTTTCACTAAAAACTAAATATAATGTTGTATTCCAAAACAAGCAGAAAACTGTCTTTAACATAATATTTCACATTATTCATTTGTTACATTGTTATTTTCAGGTCAAAGAAAGGCTTATGAGGGGCTGTGAGTGTAAGGACAACTGTTATCGTGGACTCAACCCTGAGGCAGTATATCGTCACCGTCTCAACATTGCTGAACTCACTAAAAGCGAACACGACATGTACTTGATGGGAATTACAATGGCTAGCTTGGCGAATCCGGCAGAAACGTCACGTCATAAGGTCAGAAGGAGACTACGAGCCTGCTACGTGTATCAAGGACGAAAGGTTTGCTTAGAAGCATTCTTATATTTAGAAAATGTTACTCACTACCAACTGAAGCGCATCAGGCAACACGTAATGACCCACGGCGTCGCGCCGCGGATACACGGCAACGTAGGTAAGAAGCCGTACAACACGTTCACATTGGACATTTACAAACACGCCACGAATTTCTTGAAGGAGTATCTCAAGCAGCACGCTCAATCACCCAAAGACGCTCAGCCCAACGCGGATGGCAAGAAGGCCAGTAAAACCGTCATCATCCAAGGCGACTCGAGAAAGCACTTGTTCGAAGCCTACAAGGAGTACGGGGAGATTCTCGAGCCCGGCGTAAAGCTAATGGGCTACTCGACGTTCCGGGCGTTCATGAAAGATCAGTTTCCCCAAGTGAAGTTCGCGACCAAAAAGCAGGACCTGCCGAAGGATATGGTGCCGTTCCGCAGCGGCAAGTGCATGTCGTACGACAAGAATAAAGACCCTGTGAGGCTGCAGCAGGAGAAGGAGAAGGCGGACGCCAAGAAGGCAGCTATGGAGGCTAAGAAGAAGGAGGAGCACGAGCGCGAGCACCAGGTGCAACAGCAGCAGCAACAGCAGCAGCAGCAACAGCAGCAGCAGCAGCAACAGCAGCAGCAGCAAGTGCAGCAGGTGCAGGTGCAGCAGCATCAGCAGATGCAGGGCCAGCCGCACGTGGTGATCCACCAGCAGCAGGCGCAGCAGCAGCAGTCGATGCAGCAGCAGATGCTGGTGCCGCAGGTGTCGCAGCACCAGCAGGTGCTCCCGGGGCAGGTGGGCGGCGTGCAGCAGGTGTCGCAGCACCTGCAGCCGCTGGGCGTGCAGGAGGAGGCCGGCCAGCAGGTGGAGATGGCGCAGCAGGTCATCCCGCTGGCGGTGGTGCAGCAGCCGCAGCAGGCCTACCTGGTGACGCCGGTGTCGCACTTCCAGACGCGCGTGCAGGGCGCCTGGTACCGCCATTGACCCGGCGCGCCGCCGCCGCCGCACGCGCGGGCCGCAGCCTGAACTTTGGCAATAAGTGAGCGAATAGGTAGGTGACACCTTTCAGTATTGGTTAAACTGAGTTATGGATATTTCTAAGTATAAAGTTAATCATATTTACACGACTTATATTAGCACTAGCTATGTAGTTTTTTTTGTAATCTATAATTTTGTTTAACGGAAATTACTAAATTTTGTATTACCTCTGATTTTTGTATACGAAATGCTTGTTGGACTGCAGAATCGGAAGAACAGTTGAGGGACTCGGGGGTAGTATGTTTAATGTTGGACTCGTTTACGTAAATGCAGCTTTTCATTCGAGTTCTTAGTTTGATGTAACTTCATTTGTCACTAGAATCTTTGAGGCTTGAAACATTATCTAATTTCGCTCACCCACCATGCTATTCTTATTACTTGTCTATGGTTCAAACAAAGACTTGGACTTGAATCAAATCTGCAATGAAGGTATTATTTGATTCAAATCAGCTTGCATTCAATAAATATGATTCTCATTATCCTCAACTCATTATGTTATAGCAGTCATTTTCGTACATGCCAGTTCTTAATTACAGCCTAAAAATAATCACACAGTTAAATATAAGGCAAGATTCCTATGACCCCTCGTTGACAAATGACGCACTACCTATTGAAGGACATTATTTAATTTTAATTAATTTCTGTCTATTTATTTGCATCAGCTGGTTTGAGGCGAATAATAGCTAAGCAATTATGTAATTAAAATTGAATTGAAATCTTTCCAAAAACCTCACAGAAAACATACTACCTACTTGAAAGTCGTGTACTCAGCATCTATATTTTGGATGAAATACTATTTTTAACATTTTTAAATCTAAATGAAAAGGCATGGCCTGTTTGGTCATCAAACATTATAGCCAAAAAGTATTTACATCCAGGATATACAGGATGTTAGGTAAATGGGTATATGAGCCGACACTAGCCCATGTTAACATGTGCATATAAATGGTATGGTAAAGTCAGAAAATTGATATCATCGTTTAAATTATTTGAATTTTCATACAAATCTGATTTTATAAATTTTATTTTGTAAGAACATTTAAAAAATTAAAATAATATGAAAATTCTGACTTCACCATACCATTTATATGCATATGTTAACATGGGCTAGTGTTGGCTCATATACCCATTTACCTAACATCATGTAGACGCTGTGGACTCGTCATGGTCGAAAAGATTTGTCAAAACAAATTGTTTGAGTTTATGTAAATTATTTATTTCGACTCATAATTTCTTCATTTACTAAACTATAATGCAGTGCCTTCAAAGTATGTATGATGTTAAATTCGGTATAGCTTTGGTGTGCAATTATTTTGTAAATGGATTGACACTATATTGGAATTTCGATAATTTACGGCATAGGTCCTATAATGTAATGATAATGGATGTACCTATACTGTGATAGTAAATTGCTTTGGTGAACTGATCCAAAAAGGTGAAATAATGCATCACAAACAATAAACACTTAAATTTTGATTTCTGTATCATTAAATACATATCAAAATTTCATAAGAGAAGTTAATTTAAAACCACCTATACATATAAAGACTTGGGCAATAAGCTTAATTCATGTAATTGTAACTTTTGTAGTATTATTACAGGGCAATTAAAAGTACCGACATTGTCATTGGTATGATTGGCACCGGTATTTTTATGATGGCTAGGTAGGCTTTTTGCTAAAGTTTATTACTAAAACTAATTATGAAATCCTAATATTTTTTTTTATATGATCTCGTGTCTTTAATTTCACACCTCCAAAATATTTTATCACCTAACTAGCACTCAACCCCAAAGTTTATAATTTCATATACCGTGTAATGGCTATGCTGACATTGGCAAACGTGGAAACAATAGCCATAGAGGAGAAAATATTTTATTTTATCACTGCCGTTGGATGACATGTTGTCTATGTATGGTCTTGGTCATGTCGGTATTTTTCCTGTAATCTTGAATACGACTTTAATTTAGTATTATGTTTTAATACAACGGTTGCTCGATGCCTCCGTCATCTAACGAAGTTTGAAGTTATTCAATTATTATTAGATGTAATATTTTTTTCCTAGACCTACCTACATAATGACAGTCGAGATTAAATTAAGTTTTTAGTATATATTTTAATGTCATTTCCTAAAAATAAAATTGGAAATCAACTTTCTAATTAATTAAGGAATACGGGCCCATATTAGTTTTTTTAAGTAAGTGGCAGGCAATCCTGAATATATTTTCTCTAAACTTCATGTCTTGTCTATTTTAATCAACAAATGACTACGAAAACATTGTCTTGTTACTTGTTAGTTTAGAGACTCGGGAGTCGTGCCAACTTTTACACATTCAAAATTATGTTTTATGTCTTTGCTGAACGGCTCTTTTTTCATTTTAGCCCTTTTTTAAACATGGCCATGTTTATAAAATATTGTTAGTATTTATTCATAGTCAAATCAAAGAATATTAATGTCTAGAACTCAAAATCGAAGCAAATAATACTATGTACCGACACCAAATATTTGGTGCTGAATATCAAATATGTGCGTTCAGCAATTTTTATATGTTCATGTACACGTCATAACGTAATTTTTATAGTTATATATTTTTCAAGAAATGTCGTTTTTATCCAAGGACGTGTGATTAAGAAAATTATTGTGAGGAATTTCATGATCGTTTCTGACTACGAAACCTGTGAATATTTTATATTCAGGATTAATGTTTTGAATTAAAATTAAATTACTCAATTAAAATTAAATTGAGTCGAACAACTTGTATTAGAGTGAGACAGTAGCAGCATTCTCTGTGCGTTCCATCATAAAGACCAATCGAAAAAAGGAACGCAGCAGGGAGTTAATTTAAAAAATATCATGTTTAATTGCATTTGCATATTTTCAGTGGTTTGGACGATCTTGAAATTACCTGTGTGGTTTCGCGTTATACGACTGTTAATCGAAAAGGCGAAGTGGAAATCTCATTTTATCTGGAGTTAAGTTAGGCATAGTGTAATTTATGTAACTGATAGAAGTGTGTAATCATAATCATTACTATAGATAGACAGTACAGAAATGTGCCTAGAAATATGCTTATCCATGTATTTTTATATAGTGCAATAATATCTGATGTGAGATTCGGAGCAGATTTTCAAGACGTGTCTTGAAGTGCAGTCTCTGTTGTTATAGTACATTCAAATGAGAATCGATTATTTTAATTGAGCCATTAGACTGAAACCAGAAAAATATTTTATCAAAACATTAGTATCGGGGACTAATTTGCTTCGAATCGTAGTGATTTCCCGTTAGCATAATATTCGGCATCTATGTTCCAAAATTACCGTAGGAAGACATGATGTGATAGACATTAAACTTTTTTACGCTATAGATGTGTGTTTGAATCGGACGTTGACCTTTGATTTGGGATTAGATTGGATGGGGTGAGCCCTCGATCGAAGGTGGGATCGGGGTCGAGGCTCCCACGCCGTCCGGCCGCGGTGCAACCGGAGATTGGCGGCCGGGGGTGTAGGAGCGGCGCAGCGCGACTGGCCTGTTGCGCCTCATTAGCTCCCTGCGGCCGGCCACTACACTCGGCAATTTAATAAATCCTCGCGCCGAACATCGTAAACAAAAGTCATTGTTTCGCCTCCACCAGTCTGATGGCGACTTGACCGCGCGCGCCGACGCATCCCGCGACACGACCTTAACGACATTTCGAAATGAAATTTTGGAGGTGTAGCACCAAACGCGAACGGCGCCGCGCTGCAATTGGTGAGTTATCTATCCAAATCGATTTTTTACAAGCCGTTATTATTTTGTATTGCCTGTTACGGATCCTTTGCTTGTTAATGCGTACCTTCTAGTAATAATGTTGAGTTAACCCACTTTCAAAACCGTTGCCTAAACGATTTCTGCAATTTGTCTTGATTGAAGCCGCGGATGGGACAATTCTTGTGTTTATTAAATGTCTCCAAGCTATTTATATGGTCTCGTCGACCTTATTTGCTTGTGTTGCATTATGATCAAAACTCTTGAAAAAATTATAAGTGCAACGCACAGTTTTAACCGATCTAAAACTTTGGGGAACATCAATCCATGACAAAGACGAGTACCTACCTATAACAAATGGGCACCAAAAATAAATACGACCTTGACTTTGAGCAAAAAACGTCTTCATGATATCATTGACTGCGATTACTTAGCCAAGCATCCGTTTCGTAATAAACACACAATCCACTTCTAAGCTTGATTTTGGTCATACAAAAATTCAACAGGATTATCTTAGAACGATTTTATCAAAATCGGAAAGTTCGTTCTTGTTGGAATAACTGGTAACTGCTACTTACAGGCAGCAGGCATTAGGTTAGTTAATAAACGTGTGTCGTATTTCATTCTTATACCATGCTTTTGTGTCTCAAACACCAGCAGCTACAACAGAAAAGAATGGAAAAGAGTGAACGTGGTTTAAGCATTTGACCCGGCCACATGTAGCGTTACTTTATTGATATTATTTTCAGATTGAAGACTGACAACAATCCTATAGATGGGTAGGAAATATTTTGTGTTGCTAACGCTGGCCAACAAAGGAAACTTGTTTTTAACGAGTTTGCGGCTTGGAAGGGACGTGCTGCCAATCCACATTAACCGCTGGCAGCAGGACACAGTTATTTGCACGCTTTCAGTTAAGCTCGTTAGGTTATGGCGACGACAACACGAGGGGAGAAGACCGAGACAGATGGGGTTTAATTAAACGTTGCCTCTATTCGCAAATTGGTTGTTATTCGGTCAAGACTTGATGCACTTGAAAAGAAAAATAACGCATGAGTTTCGTCTTGAGAAAAGATTTTGAGTGTTCACGCAAAATATTTTACCCATTCGATAAACGAGAAGCAAATAAGAATTTGCTATAGATAACAATATTGCCAACTTGCCATCAAAGATTTTTATCGGCAATCGAACTCTGCGTCATCAATAAAAGTTGAGAACTGGCTACTAATACTAATAGCTCACTGGTGGGTGGCAAGCCAACGATCCTACGTGAAAGGAAAACCTGCCTATAACTGGCGTACTATGAAGATTGGCAATGAAGCGAGCCGCCCTGATTACTATGCGCGACGCGGACCATCCGCCACCGGCTTTTGTTTGCATTCCCATTGTCCTATCCATCCTTTCCAACGACTTTTTTACTAGCCTAGTAGGCTAGGCACCTATTTAATTAGGCTGAGCGTTCATGATCGCTACTTTTCTACTAGTTAGGGCTTTGTTAATTGAAGTAGATCATTACGGTTCCAGTAAGATGAGACCTAACAGGCCAGTCCTTATAATTAAGAAAGAATAATATAGTAATGAATGATTGCAGCCCGACTGTAATTTAATAATTTTACTAGCTGGACCTAATTAGAATAAAATCGGGAACTACCTAAGCAGGTGTTACGTACGCTACTTGATGCTACTGAACTGATTGCAAAAATACTATTACGCATAGACGAGGGTGCATGCACTTTAGTTTCATAATAACGGCGCGTATGTTTGCTTGGCACTGAAATATAACAATTCCTATTATTATACAATGGGTACCCGTATTTGGAGCGATGAATGTCTGTTGCCTTGATATCTTCATAACATATGGCCATGGCTCTACTGAATAATAATGTCATAAAACTAACCCTCACGTATTATCCTGGAAGCAAGTCAGCGCCGTATTTTTTTCACTATCATAACTTAATATTTATAAGTACGAGTAAGTAGGCCTTCTCTTTCTTTAGCTGTTGCTGGATTCAGTTTTCAGTACAGGACTATTACCGCTTCTCATTCCCAACTCCTGTGTAAGTAGCCAGGATCTATAGCGTTACCGTCTAAAAAAAAATGTCAGTTTTCAGCACCTACCTACCTAAATACTGCCCATTTGCAACTCAAGACAACTGAGAACAGGAAGTTAAGACTTCCCTCCATTAATGCTATAGCCACTTGGCCACCATCAACAGTGTTTCGCTTTTGTTATCAAACTGTCAAAGTATCCTCGAGAATCTCCCGCTCTCGCAAACTTCGTTACCGACTTTCGAACGGAATTGGGAACTTTACCTGTCTAGTCTCGCGTTCTAAGTAAATATTATGGTAGGTACGATGTACAATTGGCGCAAGGTCAGATAGAAAAATCACCACGAAATAGATGTGTAGGTCGGGACTGTTATTCTAATTACTTATGTATGTACAAAACACGTTACTTACTTGAGATGAATATATTTTTTGTAGTATACGAGTAGTATCAACTTGGCTTATAAACAATGTTTAACTTCTGAACTGTGTTTACTTTAAGCTGAGTCACATCCATGACGATTCATTGCCGTTTGCATCGTGTCTCTGCCTTGCAACCAGCTTGATTGTCTTTCAATCGGGCTTCCCCTTCGGATTACAAAAAGTAAAAATCCAATAAATTGTGAAACGTTACTCCGTGAGCTAATTTACGTATCTATAGCAGACTCCGGCATGTTACAATTGTAGTAGTTAGTCCTACTAATATTATAAAATGCGAAAGTTTGGATGTCTGGATGTTTGTTACTCTTTCACGCAAAAACTGCTGAACGGATTTTGATGAAACTTTACAGTATTATTGTTTATAACCCAGAATAACATATTATAGGCTATAAATGACGATCTGTGACAAACGAAATTTCACGCGGGTGAAGCCGCGGGCAAAAGCTAGTTAATAATACTTAAAGGCCTCGTCAGAAAGCGTGGATGGTCGTAAACACAGATATAGATATACCTAGATAACGCGAATGCACCTACTTCGCGTGTCCCGGTCCCGATAAATCATCGGAAGGAGCTGCCGCTGCTTACAGTCCACGCGCGTCTGTTGTTGCATGCGGACCGGCCGCGAAAACTAGAAAAATGCCTCAATGTGTGATAATAAATTGCAATAAGCCAAAAACTTCGAGCTCCCAAAGGGAAGGACATATTTCCTATCACGGGTAAGTTATTTTAATATTATATTAAGTGTTAATTCATTTTAAAACATTTTTTTAAGTATTCCAAGCTGTGGTTTCTAGAATGTACCTAAAAACCTATAACTTACCATTCAAAAAAATTTTACGATACATTGCCGGGTTTGTTTTGAGCGTTTGATCTGACGTTATGTGTTAAGAGGCGATGTATAACGAACAAGCGCCACTGTCGCGCATCGCTTCGACTTCGTTGTACACGCAACTTCTCATTCGTCTGTCAAATTTTGCTACTAGTGTTGTTCGTTCTACTACTTTAATCAATAATCGATTCTTATCGATATCGGACAGACGAATGATACTAATCATTATTTAAAAAAAAACTCTCATATATAAATAAATATTCTATTTTTTTTTTTATGTGATAGGAGGCAAACGAGCAGACGGATCACCTGATGGTAAGTGATTACCGTCGCCCATAGACACCCGCAAACCCAGGGGCGTTACAGGTGCGTTGCACAGTGTTTTAGAAACCCTCAAAATTGGACATGATTAAGTTAGTG
Source organism: Ostrinia nubilalis (assembly GCF_963855985.1). Taxonomy (NCBI): domain Eukaryota; kingdom Metazoa; phylum Arthropoda; class Insecta; order Lepidoptera; family Crambidae; genus Ostrinia; species Ostrinia nubilalis. The sequence continues at coordinate 5,035,817 of NC_087088.1, read as the reverse complement.
CCATGAGTCGATAGCGTCTTATGTTTCAATTACAAGAGTTCAACTCACGTGTGCTCATTTTACTTGGTTTTTGAGAAAAAAATTGTGAAAGTTGGCCGTTTTTAAAATTCCTAAAAATGAAAAAAAAAATTTTTTTAATAATTAAGAGGGTTTGTAAACTTGTGATATAGCTGATTCGATTGATCATTAAAAGACGCATGTATTGTACTTTATTTCATTTCTACAAGTCAAGTAGTTCCAGAGATTTTAATTATTTTTCATTATTTAGACTTTTTTTTTTTTTCTTCCATCCTAAATGGAATCCGCAATTTTATTTCATACTGAACAATACTTTGGTATAACCTCTATATAGAAATGTTTTTATCTTTCGTGGATCGTGTCTTGTACCAGAGATATATGAATTTCTTTTTTTTTATTTTCACCTATACAATTTTTTATAGCAATGTTTCATCGACGCATTGGAATATGATAAGGCGTTTTAAAGAATAATTACAAGGGGACTTCGTCGTCAAAAATACGTGTCTCCCGTGCCAAATACATTGTGTCGTTTATATTATTATGGACTTTTCATCCTCTGTACTGTGTTCGGTATCTCCAGTATCTTCGGTGTCTTGGTGTTCGTGTTGGCAAGGTTGAAATAATGAAAGTACTGCTTTAGAGAAAGGTATTCTTTTCAATTTAATTTGCTAAATGGGTTTTAGCAATCGCCCTACGAGTGTGGACCCCTTCCCGTGCCACACACAACCCTTTATCGGAGTATAGTTAACGTCAGATTATATTTCAATGCGTAGATGAAACATTGCTATAAAAATTTGTATAGGCGAAAATAAAAAAAAATAAAAATTCATACATCTCTGGTACAAGACACGATCCACAAAAGATAAAAATATTTCTACATAGAAGCTATACCAAAGTATTGTTCAGTATGAAATAAAATTGCGGATTCCATTTAGGATGGCAGAAAAAAAATAAAGTCTAAATAATGAAAAATAATTAAAATCTCTGGAACTACTTGACTTGTAGAAATGAAATAAAGTACAATACATGCGTCTTTTAATCATCAATCGAATCAGCTTTATCACAAGTTTACAACCCCTCTTAATTATTAAAAAAATTTTTTTTTCATTTTTAGGAATTTTAAAAACGGCCAACTTTCAATTTTTTTTTCTCAAAAACCAAGTAAAATGAGCACACGTGAGTTTCACTCTTGTAATTGAAACATAAGACGCTATCGACTCATGGCATTAACTTAATCATGTCCGATTTTGAGGGTTTCTAAAACACTGTGCGTTGCCGGCCTTTAAGGTAATTGTAATTAATGTGTATTTGTAGTATTTATATTTTTTTTTCCTAGTTTCCCACAAGATGCAATATTAAAAGAAAAATGGATCGCGGCTACGGGACGGAAAGACTGGTTTCCGACAAAACATAGTACCATTTGTTCAATTCATTTTGAAAGTACCTGTTTTGAACCTTCGAAAAAGAAGAGATTGTTAAAAAAAACGGCATGCCCCACTATACATATTATGTATGTATTTTCATGTAAAAGTACTAATAAAGTAAAGTACATAATAATGTGTGTACATACTTATAAGAAATAATGATCTGCTGATGATGTTGTAGATTGTAGAGAAATGAATACAAGTAGTGTACGTGATTTTGATGATTTTTATAAAACATTGCCACAAATCAGAATTTTGTGACCAAATAATCACAATATATATTGCTGGATATGTTATAAGAGCAATACAAAATATCTACGAGGCACCGTTGTCGAGATATTGATATTTTATAAAAACTTAAAATGTATGTTATTCACTATTTAAAGTAAATATAACATATTATTTTAAGTTTTTATTAATACGGGATCGTGTCTAAAATTAGCCTTTTGTAGTTATTTAATTGTGTTTTTTAAAAGAAAACTACATGTGACTTTGTCTCAAAATAAACTTAAACAGGATGAAATTAATGAATCAAAAAAATTAATTATGTGTGACAACACTGGCGGCTCGAAAAATGCCCGCGCAGCAACGATGTATTATAATAAGCAATCTGTTTTAGAATTATACATTTTTATTTAAAATTCAATGAAAATATTATCTATTTAAACATTTCGTTTAATATCATTCGTCTGTATATCTCATTCGTCTGTGTATCTCATTCGTCTGTGTATCTCATTCGTCTGTCAGATAATCGATGCCATTTCTGTGATCGTAGCGGTGCGTTGGGGCAACGGCGGCATCGGCATCTTTGAATCGATTACGATTTCCCGTCACTAAATGTTGGCTGTGACGTCACAGTAGGTATTAAAAAGTCGGCACGCTTGGTTTTAATACAGATCGTGTTACTTGCGTTATCTATGTATATCTATATCTGTGGTCGTAAAATTTACGGCGCATGAGGATCGCGTGTTCTTCATGTGCGAATTGCTTATGACAACGTTTTAAGATGCCACATGCCGTTGTATTTGCGTGGCAGTTTCTGTGTGGCGTTGGCCAATGGTATTCAATGGTCCGGGATGAGTGGTGGGTTATCTGGGTCCTTAACTGCACTATCCACCAAATTCTGAAGCTTTGCTCCGAAACCTGTAGGGGTTTGCCCCAACACAGCCTAAAAAAAAAAGAAAAAAAAGATTTTTTATGTTCTAAGCCTAGAACATAAGAGTTCGGGGCTTCCTTAGTAGAGTCATTTTTTCGCGTCGCGATTCCACTCCAGACTCTACAGCTCTAGGAGAGCAAGTTGCAGGGGAGTAGAAACTGAAACTCCAAACTGAGTTAATGGCGTATTATTAGCGTAGTCGTCAAGTGGGTCGATGATAAGAATCCAGCTAAACTATATTTGCGAGTTTTGTGACCCTTAACGGTTGAGTATTGCAGGCGTAGTCAAATATTTGGATAAAACTTCAACATAAAATGTTATGTTTGGTTTGGTGAGGTGTTTGTATACTAGCCGTAACCGACTGCGGTAAAAATAGAGGCGGGAATTTGACCGCCCGCGCGCGCCTAGACATAACATTACAAAATCTTTAACCAAGCACCTGGAAAGCTTCTTTCGCTGCTCCCATTAACATTCTAACTAAATTACAAATAAATTGTAACTTGAACTGTTGACGGAATGTTTTATTTTAATTGTAAATAGTTCCGAGATACCTATACATTTAGCATCAAAGGTAGGAGCAGAACGATTTTTATTTGGTTTGCTTTGTAGAAAGAATGAAACTGAGTTTCATTCCAGTTGCGAAGCAGGCTTTTGCCTGCGCTCCAGTGACAAACCAGATTAGCATTTTAATATGGATTAGGTGTAGAACCCGATTAGCCACTGAAATTCGTCCTATCCATGAAAAAGTGTGCTAGTTGCGTTGAATTTTTTGTTACTGATTTGAAAAACTTGCAAGTCATAAGTTCTTATTCGTTGATTTTGTGGTATTCCGATCTTTTTCTTTCACGCAGAACAGGCTAGGCTGTTCGAGGCGAATTGCATTGCCACCGAAAAAGCTAGTTTCGGTGGCAATGCGGCAAATAAATGCAGAAAACGATGCATCCAAATAACAGCGTTGTATTTCATAGAACTCTGCTCTTGTTTTTCATGGAGGAAAATATAAGATTCCCTGTCTCCTTTTTAATATAAAATTTTAGAGAAATAAAGTTTAAAATGTTAATAGGTAGGGGAAAGTAGTACGAGATGATCCCCTTAAGCGGGAATCGCTGTAAAATACATATTTTTCAAGGTAAACCAAAAATAAAGACGATTACTACTAGTATATTTATCTATCCAACTTTCCTTATACTCAAAACCAGAAATTAATTGAGGTTTCATTAAAATATTTAATTTTTTGCAAAACCTTACAAAGTGATCATCTTGTACACCCCTGTGGGTAAGATGATCCCCCAGGTAGGGGTAAGATGATCCCTGTGATTCTGTTCTATGATCTATTCTTTTCTGGTTATATTCCTTTCGGAGTAGGTACCTAATTATGCGAACAAATCGTTAAAAAGTTAGAAAAGAAAAACATTTACGAATTAAATAACGAAAATAACTGATTCTTTCTTAGTACCTGCTAAAAAGCGTTTAAATAATTGAAATGCTTTTTGGATGGAGCTGTGTTGAATATATCACAAATAAATTCACCTGCTTCATCAACCTCTACCCCAGCACATGCTTTATGGCCCCATTTTCCACATGCATAACATTTTATCCATCCTTCACCCTTGGTATCGCTTGAAAACTTTTCTGTTCAGTACAGCCACTCAGTATCATCTCCTTCAGACTCAGGTGAGTTATATAAAGTTCTCTTTCTTTTATTTCACTTCCCTTTACCTACTCCATTGACTTTTTTGTTTTAATTCCCAGGGATCATCTCGTACATATAGGAAGGGATCATCTTGACCCAAGTCCCACTTTTTGTTAAATATTTTCTAAAATAATCTACAAGTACGCGGCTACGTATTTATGGCCAAAATATTAAAATTAAACATAATAGAAAGCCTAACGACAACAGTAATTACATTTAACATTGTTTGAATAAAAGTAACATAAGCTCAAAGTCATGCCTATTTTAGATCAGAAGTACACAATTTTTCTTTTTTCTCGTCAAATTCGATGTATCGCTCACGCCACCATTACGATTTGACTGAGGCGGGGATGTGTCCAGAGCTATGTTTTACCAGTGAAAGAAACTAAATGACGTTAGTGGTTTCAGCACAATCGCGAAAGATCATCTTACCCCAGGGGATCAACTCGTACTACTTTCCCCTACGTTGTAGTTTACGGAGCCAATTCACTCAGCGTAGCTTGTAAATGCAGATGACTAGACTACACAAAAAGGTTATACCTATCATGCAGAAGAGATAATATTACAAAGAATATGAAAATCCGACGGAGCATTATAAATGCATATTCATATTGCACTATTACACATAACGGCAGGTTAGGAAAGGAAAGCAACGTAAAATTATATGCAAGTTTTATGAATAGAGTCGCTCTTGCTGCTCGGAAAATGCACAGTCAAATAAGTAATTTATTAGTTAGCACAAGTGCATAACATCGACAATTAATTTGTAATATTTATTTAAACATTTTCGCTTGAATTTCGTGCAGATGTCTACATAAGTATAACCTATTATTGGTATCATTTGAATGAGCTCGTGAAGCACTTTCAGGATCAGTAACCAGTTTTTCGATATCTTGTATAGTTTAGAAATAATCGAGTGAGATCACTTATCGTTTCTACCCTATATGTTATTCTGGGCTATAAACAATAATACTGTAAAGTTTCATCAAATCAAATCTGTTCAGTAATTTTTGCGTGAAAGAGTAACAAACATGTTGACATCCAGACATCCATACAAACTTTCACCTTTATAATATTAGTAGGATTACAAGCTCTTGGTATCTAAATAAAATATTTCTTTATCAAATTATTGTGTACTATGTGTAATATTTTTAGTAGTAGAATATTATGTATAGCGCTCTAAATTCAGCTTTCCTATTTAGGTAATAATGCTATCTTGTAATTTTTTTTTTCAAATAAATTATGAAGATAGAGGTACACGCTCACTTTCAGATTGAAAAAATAACTTTAACCAGTTTCTAAATAAAAATGCCTTTTGTGCTTATTACATCTATACAAAGTAAATAAAGTATTATTAAGCACTAATTGAGAGTAATCTAACGGAAATTCATTTAGTTTAATTGATTTTACAAACATACTCCTTTACAAGGTAGCGAGTCTTGCAATATACTTTTAATGCTCTTATTCTTATGATATCTGTTAATGAATTCCTTAAAATTAGGTAGGCCCTGTCAGTAGGTGACACTTTTTTTTTGTGTCTTGTAAACTCCACAAACTTGTTAGACGCTGAAAAGTTGTATTACAGGTAAAAAAGTTGCAAATAAAGCAAACGGTAGAGTTCAGCTTGTTATTGTCAAACTGCTAGGTACTTATCAACCGGTTCGTGACGTGCTAATTGTTATCAAAAGTAATCCGCGTGCGATCCGTCACATGCAGATTACATCACATCTCGCTGCAGCGATGTAGGGCGCGCGGCGGGAGTCCCATGCGGAAGGACGCCAGTCTGCGCTCCGGTGTCATCGCGGAACCCGACACGCGCCGTAGCACACGCGGCCGTTCGTTTTTCAAATTTTCAAATCATTCGAAATTCGGTCCGCGGCGAACAAATTAAAAAACATTCGTTACACATGTGAGAACAAAAACAGGGATATGAGGATACGGTTCGAGGTGCCCAACAAATTGGAGATAAGTTTCGGTCGAGGTGTGTTGTTTGTTTACTGTGTGTTTAGGTTAAATTAATTATCTTCGCAGAGATCACAGGAAAAAATATTTTCCTATTCATAAGTACGTCTACTTAATAAATAAACGTTGTTTACCAAAAAAGTTTCCTACTCGGATAGAGTAGAGCGCTTTCTCAAAATAACAGATCTACTTGTGTACCTTAGCCTTAGCATTATTATTACAAGCGGCCAATGGCCATCGTAGTGCCTAATGAGATTTCATAAAACTACATAGGTAAGTATTCATGTTAAGCTTAGAAAGGTGTAATGCAATAAGTACACTAGGATTCCCAATAATTACATTAGCATTTTAGCCGACTAAAAATTGTCTCCCTTTGACTAGCATTCGATAAGATAAGCATTTATTGTTAATTGTGTCGATACAGTGAAGGCACTTATTGCTAGTACACAATTTATCCATTTCGGACGTCCAGTTTAATAAATAGTCAAATTAATAGTAGGATTTAGTGTTTGAAAGTGCGTCTTATTCCAAAATGCTGGCAAATCTTTTTTACAAACAAACAAACAAACAACGTTAAAGTGTAGAAAACAGTGGTAACAGTGTTATTCTTAATTTCTGTTTAGGTAGGTACTTGGTCAAAACCATAGGTAACATAGTGCGAAGTGTCAAAGAATTTTATCATCGTTTCGCCAAAATCACTTGCATGCTAGGGAAATCCTGTGAAAGCTAATCTTTGCATGAGCCCTGAGCCTGACGCACGTTAGTTTTCTCTTTAAATAATAAATTAACTTTATCGAAGCGATGCGATTGTGGATAAGGTAATTTTATTAAATTTTCGATAACTTCCGCTGTGCTACGGATGGTTAAACAAAAACTAACTCGCAGATTGGAAATACCTAACATACCGGACTCGGCCTTGAAATTGAATCAGATCTCGGACGCTGCAGTTTCGAAAAACCGGTATTTAAACGACTCGCGAGTAGGTACATTGAACTTTATAATTTAGTTAAATAACCTTAACATAAATTATTAAAAGATCATCCTGGATATGTAAATAATATGCCGAACAACGTTACCTAAATTAATTTAATTTTAATTTCTTTATAAGCCGGTGTTAGGAAACAGTAAAGGCAAGATACCGATAGTTGAATTGTGTTTAATTAAGTGTAATAATAAGACACCTTGCCTTTGCACACTAAACTGAGCTTTAGTACTCTACCTATTGAATACCACCGTCCTATTGTCCAGTATTGTTACGATCTGTGACATGACGCCGGATGGGCCTCAGCTCAACGGCTGGCTACACGTTATCGGGCTATTGTGCTTGATACTACCACAATACTACGCTGCACGCTGCATTTGAATAGATAGCACACCGAACGAGGTCACGGTGACAGACAATATCCATCATCAACACGTCTTTACTCCCTTACTAGAGAGTTTTGAAGCAGGCTTGGTGGCAAGGAAAGAAAAGATACTACTCTACCTTAACTAGAAACTAATTCCGCCCCTCGGTCCCACCACTTCAACTCTTGAAGAGTTGGGATATAGCATGAGCATGACCACTAAATAAACCCGCAATGAACTTATCGTGTGGGCTGTAAGCTGTAATTATCTTATGAAAAGACTCTACTTTTCGTTATTTCAAATATTTCATCTAAAAATTTTATTTAAACCTGAAAAGAAACTGGAAACCAAGCTGAAAACAGTCCGATCAGTCTCTAGTGACTAGACCACGGAAGCGTTTCATTTCATTTCACTTCTGTTATGTCTTCATTTAAGTCATGCTAAGACTAAATTACCTTCATTCTTCAATGAAAAAGCTAGCTATAAGAAGAATCGAGACCACGGGACCTCAGCCTTCCAGACCTTGAATTTTCGCTGAATATATTCATTCAATCTGTATTTTAATTTTAACGTCTGTGAATACTGTTTGTTTCATATTTTCTGAGTGTTTCTTTCTAACTAGCAGATGTTCATTTGATGAAACTGCCTCCTGAACAATAATCTTAGCCATTTGTTATACCTGACAACAAAAATTGGTACGAGGGGATACGTCGTTTTTCCGAACATACTCGCACATTTATCATTTCCGCCATTGTGATCGCACAGTAGTGTTGTGCCTGTAATTGTGTAACTTGGGATTATTTTTACGATTCTTTGTGACGTGTGTTATTTTGAGATACTTGCTTCCGTATACAGATCGCCTTGTCGAATAATCAGCAGATACTGACCAGCAGTTCTTTGTCTACGTGTGAAACTGTTACGTGTGACTGCAACTGTTAAGTACTACCTCAAATTTTAAACAAATGAGGAATGAATTCAAATTAAAATTCTCATGAAGAATACCGGCTAGCATCAGGGTTAAACAAGGCCTACACTTCTCAGAGTCGTTGGTATACAAATGTTTGTTTAGTTTATTTGTACATATTTATCATTTACATATTTTATATGATAACGTAGGACATATAGGTATTCAGAGTATTTTGCTATCGCAAGTGACACCCAAAAATAAAATACCTTCATTTATATTCTTTCATTTACAAAAGCCTTAACAGTTAATCTGATGATCAATTAATTTTGATTCATTCCAACAGCCATCAGCCCATGAAAGTAATAATAAGTAGGAACACAAAATCATGCTCTTCTGAAAAAAATATTGTGTAGGTACTTTTAACATTTTTACCTTGATGATAACAAAATAGCTTTCTGGGGTTTAAATATGATAAATCTATTTGTAGAGAGTCAATAAGTCCTATAAGCATGTAGAGCCACCAGCACAACGAAATATTGTTGCAAAATCACGCCTGTTACCTACACAAAACTACACCTACACACAAATTCGTCCTTTGAAACTTATGTATTAGAAAAAAAGTATTTTTGAATATAAAGTTTCGGGATCAAATCTACGTTAGATTTGCGCAGTGTCCAACTTATAGCTGACCCATTTCCACGATTTTCATGGCATTCATCTTGCTGTCGACATCACGAAAACTGAAATAAAACAGACTCTACTAAACTGAACACTTTTTACAATAATTCGATCAAACTAAACACCAATAATAAGAAATGCAGTCGTGGTCTAAGTAGTTTAAGTATTTTAAACTCTACATACAGGGTGGGAACGATAAGTTTACTTGTTATTTATGTCAACGTGAAATTGTGAACTCTGTCAGTTTATAATATAACGCGTGAGATTGTAAACTAACAGTGTGTTAGGTTAGGTTAGATTGTAATCTAACTACGTCAGATTATAATCTGACGGAATTCACAATATTACGGTGACATTTATACTATTCGTACTATCAAGGCACGGTAATACTATCTATACAGTATTCCAACTCGGCCATATTTTTGAAATAAATGTCAAAAGCCCCGCGGTACGTCACGGTATGACAACATGCGATAGGGCTGCTCACCTACAGTACCCATTCTAATTACATCTGTCTACTTAGAATTTCTATCTAGTTTTGTGATTGTATTTTTTTTATTTAGACAAACAAAATACTTTGTGAATGGAATAGGATAAAATGCGTGTTGTTTTGTGATTAAGTAGTAGATTTAATTTAAAAAAAATAATATACTAAAATAATTTTGAATCTACTAATCATAATGAGTACTTAATGACCTGTTACTTTAATTTCAGCGGGCGAAATCGTTGGCAAAAGCTGGTTTTATACAATATACTGGGTGTTAGGTAAATGGGTATATGAGCCGACACTAGCCCATGTTAACATGGTCATATGGTATGGTGAAGTCAGAAAATGTTAACATGGGCTAGTGTCGGCTCATATACCCATTTACCTAACACCCAAATATAATTTTCATTTCAAATCAAACTGACTGAAAATTACCATTTCTGACAGTTAATGACTATTTTTGACAAATTTGAACGTAAATGAAGGTCAGTCAAATTCAATCACCTTAGTCATTTTCAACACTAGGCCATCGACGTCCGTTCAGCACATTCGCGACACCCCTAATTTTTTCATCTCGACCACGTCCCGAGTTTTGAAATTCGAAGGAAAGCTCGCGTTTCGTCGGTTTATATGAAGTTACAATACTGTATGATATTATTACCGTGATCAAGGGATGAGTGCAATGCCATGTGACTGTATTAAATGTATTGAAGTTGGAAACATCGAATTTTCGGATAGATCCACTTTATTCTGTAACCTATTATTGCTACCGCTTGATAGAGCTCGTGAAGCACTTTCAGGATCAGTAACCAGTTTTTTGATATCTTGTATGATTCAGAAATAATCAAGTGAGATCACTTATCGTGTCCATCATGTATAACGTACAAATCCCATGCTTCTTAGTTAATCATAATGACATGTGGTTAAAAGAACATTACTCATACTTTTTGCTTTCTTCGGCGGTCTTTGTCGCGTTCAGTTTGCGTAAGCGGCAAGGACGACAGACAATGGATGCGCGGGCGCCGTCTGCGTCAAACTGCGCTGAAACAGAAAACACAAGGCCGCCATACATTTCCAAATTCCAATGCTTTGTTTACAAGTGCTTAAATTATTAATTACTTTTCTTTAATTTTTCCTAGAGGCTGAATTTTCTGACCTACGCAAACCACCTAGTTTTCAGACTGTTTTGTTCAGATTAATAAATCGTAAGGCTTGTTCGTACTAAAAAACGAACTCTAAGCTTTGAAGTAGAAGCTTAAAAGCCTTTGATAGAATATCAATATTTTAAATAACCACAGGTCTGAATTTTCTCCGAAGGGAATCGTTTTATACCGGTAGTCTTAAAATGCAAATGAAAAACATTTTCCTACAAGACTCCTCGGTCAACTGGTTTGATAGACATCGTGTTTTATAAATCTAGCCATTTAGATAATATGCAAGTATCGTAAATAATAGTCCTTGCGGTTGTGGGTAATGAATATATGTAATCCTATAGCGCTCTCGGATCGTTTCCAGTAAAATTACTTAGGCAACCATACGCTTACCTACTTGATGCTTCTATCAAAAGCATGTGGCGGCTCATAAGTGCCTTATTAAGAAAAGTTATACGCGCAATGAGCACTGGTTTAAAATGACATTTCCGTACTAAAATGAAGTAATGATCAACGTGAGTTTAACTTTTTGTAATAAAGAAGACGCACGTGGCACAGAAAGCAAACTATGAATAAATAAAAACCCATAATAATAACTTAGAAAAACCATTAAAATAGCTACCTATAATGTACACAACATACCATAACGTGCCTTAACCTACACATTTCATTACTTTTTGTGCTGAATACAAAATTGCGCAGCAGGTGTAAATACTAATTTTTAAGGCAGCGTGCATTCATAATGTAACCGCTCTACAGCATAAAATCTCTTTGAATGAATAGAACTAATTATCATAATTCACGTATTAACCTCATTGTAGTAACACACTGGATAATTAGAAAATTACAATACTTTATACAGTTACCAGTCTTGACGCCTACAAATACTACCGTTTGCGTTGTTAATTGAGAATGTTTTGTTTTCTAATCTCCGGTATAATAAATTAACTTGCACTAGGTATAATTATTTTAATAATGACTTAAGTGATATTTCTTCCACTTATTTTAACGCTGCTTTCTAGACTAGTAGATTGAGAAGAAATGTACCGTGTAGATTCACACTTGATAGAAAATTGTAGGATTTTAGTTTTTCAAGAAAGGTGATTCTTGTTGCGACTGCCATCCCATGTCGACCGCTGTCAGGATGTAGGCACCATAGTCGTGGAGATATGCTTATGAGACCGATGGCTGTTTAGTTGGAATAGTTTACGTTTCACTATGACGAGCAGAAGAAGCAGCTTTAAACTTGTCAGAGTTAAGTGCATAATTGAGCAGCTATGTTCAAGTCGGATCTGCATAAAAGTACGAGTACTGCGATTAAGTAGTGCATTGGCACCACAGTCTGCCGGATAATACACATCTACATGACTAATACGAGCTTAGTCAACGTTATCATTATTTCGTTATTTAAACGCCCTCTTTTTCAATTCCGCTGACCCAATAAAAATATCATCAATTGAGATTAATAACGTAGAAAAAGGGCATATAACTTTCGCTGGATTTAAAATACCTTTTTGCCAGGACAAAGCGGGCAAAAGCCCATATGTGATTTTCCTGCCCAGTCAGAAATCTCCTAGTTAACTAATATACCTAACAAAATCTACGTTGCAAAAACTCAGCACGTCCCCAATTTTCTGCCATAAGAGCAAACTAAACGGAGAGCATTTAAATTAGTCGCAAGCGCAATTTGCCGGGACGTTATTTAATAACTGCGCGAGATGAATCTTCGCGGCTTGCCGAGTACAAATTGTTGCGGTTCGCCCTCCGAGTTTTTAGTTTAGCACATAAATTACTTAGAGAGAACAATCTAGTTGTAGTTAGTCTGCGCATATGAACTGGAATACAATTTAACGCTTTAAAAGTAGGCGATAACTTGTGTGAAATGTTTCTTTAAAGGAAATCTGATCGAAAGTAATCCGTGATTCAAAGATTTATAAAAGACAACTTGCATTCTGATTATTACAAATATGAATTATACCACCACACGCATGGAATAGTACCTACCCACACGACTCACATGAGTTTGTACTCGTATTTAGACTTTTATATTGTTTAATAACATCAAAACAGAAACCTCATTACCTGCTGTCGCACTACACGTAAATAAGTTGACGCATCAAGAGTTCAAGATCACCTTCACATTTGAGGATTGTAAACAGCAATAGCGCGACATATTTTCAATTCTAAGGAATGATTTTCAGAATTATATCAAAGGGCACCCTTTGGCACTGGACCAGTTACAAACACTCACCCCCACAAAGAACTAAAACTAAGTGACGCTAAAATTAGAGCAGTTACTGCCGACCATTCACCCCGGCTTAACGCGAGTGTTCTGATTGTTTTATTTCTTTCTCATTGTCTTGCCGCGACAAACGCTAAATAATAATATTTTATTTCTCACAATACGCGATTGTTTTCCACCTTTCGCGATTTAATACATGCATAACAATGCTTGTTGATGACAACAAATGGTAATTGCTTAATTCGAGAAATTCCGTTCGATTACTCGCTTCTTGCACAAACACCCGGGGCTGTGTATTTTGATTATTGTTTCTTTTGAGATACCAATTACAATTGTTCATGTTAATACATTACACTTGATTTAGATTTCATTACAGTTATCAATGTGTTTGGAAAATTCTTCTTGCATATTTCATGAATTTATACTACTTCTTATATAAGTATAGTGACATTATGCATCATTACACCCCTGAATAAGTTAATTAACTAAAACCTTTTTGACTACGAGTAGGTATTCATCGTCCGCGGTCACAACAATAACCATTTCATAGCCAAATGAGCGCTATAACCTAAGTAAATTATGTCTCTACATTATATGGGCAAGGGCATGAATGTTTGAACGAGTTGAATTTTCGCTTATTTTTGTCGTTTACTAAACCTGGCAAAAAGATCTCAAGGTTTCCCATCAACATAAGTATGTATTAGCTAATCAAAGGTATCAAAGGATTGGTAAAAAAAAGAAATCTCATCGTGTCCGGGCAAATCAGATCATCTATTACAAACCCGTGCTGTGCTCGTAGCCAGACGTTTAGCTAGATCTAGTTCCAGTCTGATTGAGCGCATTCCATCGCCGACCTCCTTGGCTGGTATTGGAACCGAATGATTCGAACGTCTGGCGCGCTTCCTGGTCACTCCTCATCATGATAGACTGATCCATTTCATCATATCACTCACCTAGATAAAGCGTACAACATTTTTTTCACTTTTTACAGAAACAGCAAGTAGGTAATTTTGACGTAGATCCAACAGAATCGCAAACTTGATTTTGGATTATTTTCAGTTGTGCTCCCCTTTGTTAGGTGTTCGATATCTGTTGGAATTCTTGGTCTTTGATGTCAGTAACTGAAAACAAATGAAAACTTGAAGCGCGCCAAGATATTTTCATAATGTATTGTTTGACTTCGCGATAATAAAGATAAAAATAAATTTCTAAGTAGATTTGTTATCATGTTTTCCAAGGAAAAGGACAGGACTGACAAAGAAGGGATTTACCTTTTAAACACTATCCTGGATAAGAACATAAAGTAAGTAATTAGGAAATCAAAAGGTCTGCTTTTAGTCAACCAACCAAACTTCAACTTTATTAAAGATTTTGCATTGTTATTCTGTTCTAGAACTTTCTTGTCTAACATTCGTTAAGGTCAAAAACTAGTAATTTGTTAGGTGAAATCACAAAGTGCTAGCAAAAACATGGAATTTCTAATCCGTTTCTTATGATACTGGATTATTTATCAACCTCTCAGAATTCTGCTGCCACTCATATAATAAAACATCAGATATCGAAGTCATCTTATTTGATCCAAGTTTATCTCATCGATTGTGTGACACAGATAACGCTTTCCAATTACTTCATATTTCAGCTGGTTGCGGTCCAGTGCACGCTTAGTGGTCAATCATACTGTTTTCCGACTCTACATCAGTGGTTTTGTGCTCTATCGTGTGGTAATAAAGGCTCTAGTGGTTTGCGTGAATCGTCTTTAGTGGACAAAGGTCGTATGTCAAAGGGTTATGTGATGTCAGTTCGTGACAACAGCAGTGTCGGTGTATCTGTCCCCACCGGCGTTTGCTGCCGCGTGCGCAGGAGAATGCAGTGTTTCGGATTACGAGGTAATAAATACCATTTATTGAATAACCAATATACAGTAAACACGACACGTTTTTACTGTAAATAGGTATTGTTATTGCAAGTAGATAATACCTACCATTGCCGCGTGCAGGCGTGTTATTTATTAAATCAAGCTGAATGAGCTCGATAGGTGTGAGTGAACGTGCAATTAAAAGTTAATATTTCCAATATTCATTGATTAAGCGGCGTGTTAGTGTTAATAAATGCTCATTGTCTGGTGGCTGGTGTGCGTTCGTCAGCGACATCTTCAGTCGGAGCAGTCAGATCGCGAGCGGCGCGTGTGCACGCGTCATGTGCCGCATCAAGTATACCGTGGCCGTTGCACAGATGCGCCTGAGTCTGTTTTTTGTCAACACTAAGAGGATAGGCAAGTGGTTTTTATTGCTGTGATTTCGCCCCATCCATTTTAGTGGTCCAATGTTTCAGTGCATGACTATTAGTGGTGAATTTCTTTTAACCAGTGTCGTGGAAATTTGGAAAACAACGCGTTGCGGATTTATGTTTTTGCAAAATGCGTCGAACAAAATTGCTTTAGGACGTAACCGTGAAAATTTTTCATTGCCGTTATCGGAGGAGAAAACTCAAGGGCAGGAGGGAGTAATTTCAGTTTAACAACTTTGCGGAGGAAACCTGACAGAAAATTTGTGGCGACATTTTAAAGTATTTAATCTCCCTTTTCTGGCTTGTTGGTTGGGAGCTAAGCTTTATTTATCATTGAGCTGACTGAGCAATGATAGCACTTTGGCCAACCTTGCATATTTTTAAAATTCTCGTAAGGAAAGACTTGAAAATCAACAAAAGTTGTTATTTCACGAATAAGGCTTTTCACAAATTCATATAAAATCCCATTTTAAGTTATTATCACTTTATGCAATTCACGGGCTTGGCGTTTACATATGTGAATAAATTAAAAATCGTAAAAGCGTGGCCATTGAAATTTAAGACACGACTGGAACTCTACAATTTCATTATTTTGACCTCTATAGAAAAAAAGAGAAATCTCCATACGCCTTGGAATTCATTCATGCAAATTTTGTTTTAGGCGAAGCAAATGATATTTGGGGTCTGTATGTATAAAGTAAACACAGAGAAAAGAGGCGGTCGTAAAGGTCTTGGAACGGGAGTGCTTTCACAAATTCAGATCCATAGGGTTCTCTCATCCTTAGACATAGGTTATTTATTTATTAAAACTTTTTGTACGTAAGGTAATGTACAGTACAAGTGACGGACTTAATGCTGGGTGTTTAATTAAGTAAGTTTTACTTACTTTACTTATTCTGTGACATAATAACTTTAGTAACGAGATCCTTATCGATTCGACTTTTCGTTATCATCATTTTGTATTGTTTCCACTTTCCTAACTTTTTTTACTTTTTAAAAGCGAGTTTGCGGGACCATTTAAACGTCAAATTGCATTCTTCGATGCACATAGCTGTAAAATAAAATAAAATTAATAGCTTCGTATCGCCTAGGTATCTTATCGTAATTAGATAACCAATAATAATATATCAAATCTGTGATCATAAAATTATTTTAGAATTCGATGGTCGGGAAGTGTAAACCGCACTGTGGCATGGGCTGCTGCTGAGCTAGTTTATATTACGAGCGAAGCAGAGTTAGGGTTGTCATATCAAAATTGTCTAAAAAGGCTTAAAAGGATCTCCTTTTCTTTCTACCTTTGAAAATAGACTTTCCACTAATGAAGCCAAAAAGCATTTTTTTGTTTTTTATGACCACATTATTTTATAAAACTAGGTAGGGTTTAATAATAATTATCTGTATTTATAAATTATGTTATAATTATTAGTTAATCTGCCAAATGAGAAGTTATTAGTAGTCAACAAATAACTGAATATTAATTGTGACGTAAATAATTGGGATTTTTAAAGGACTTGTTTTAGGAATTTTCAGTAAGAGTTACAAAATAGCTGACTCTACACTAGTCTGTTCCTTTTTGTTCCAATATGAAAAAAGGCTGCCATGTCCACTTGATACCATCTGGCAACCCTAAGCAAAGTGCTCTTCGATGAGATTAGGTTGCACCCCGCATATCAATGAGCTGACCCTTGCCTGGATGAGGCTACTGCGACTACGCTGACGCTGCATAGTGCTTACCTTCGGCTTTGTTCGGCTAGAGATGTTTTCAGCTAATTAAGGGCCTTGCTACACTGGCGGTGGCAGCTCAATAAGTGGTCTTTGTGACAAAATTGCGTTTCGTTTAGGTGTACCTATTGGTTATTTGGTCAGATATAAATAAATATTTGTTGTCAGGTCTTGGCAACCGGAAGACGTAGCGTGGGCAGGCCTCCCACTAGGTGGACCGACGATCTGGTGAAGGTCGCGGGAGGTGCCTGGATGCGAGCGGCGCAGGGCCGGTCTTTGTGGAAATCATTGGGGGAGACCTTTATTAGTCCAACAGTGGACGTCTTTCGTCTGAAACGAACGAACGATTTGTTGTCAGATATGAATGAGTCTTTTCCTGAGTCCAAATATAAGAAATAAATTGTAATAATAATAATAAATCTAGTTACATAAATAGAACCAATATGGTGCCACTAGCTTGAATGGTAAAGAAAACTCTTGCCATGAGGCTGATTTTCAGTGGTTTTCTTCGATGAGATTAGGTTGCACCCCGCATGTCAATGAGCTGACCCTTGCCTGGATGAGGCTACTGCGACGACGCTGACGCTGCATAGTGCTTACCTTCGGCTTTTGTTCGGCTAGAGATGTTTTCAGCTAATTAAGTGGTCTTTTGTGACCGAATTGCGTTTCGTTAGCTGTAAGGTCTTGGTTATTTGGTGTCAGATATAAATATTTACAAGGAACGAGTGTTTTTTCTTGATATAAACTTGCTTTTTTAACAAAACAAATTGGTATAACAAATAAATTGTAAAAATCATAAATAAAACCAAAAAATAGTGCCACTCACTTGAACCACGGTAAAGAAAACTCTTGCCATGAGGCTGGTTTCTGTGGAAATCATTATTGAGTAAAAAAACGTATGCCTAATTAAAAGAAAAAGCAGTAGAAAATAACTATTTCCCACCCAGCTGAACTAAGTTAAGTTCTTAATTAAAAACTGATTTGTAGTTTTGTCGTAAAAACTATTAACGTCGCTGTTTCGCAACATGCAACCAACATTTTTAATTAAAAAGTTTATATTAAATTTTAAAAGTCAACTTTAGTACCAACCATGGCGTATAAATTCATAACACGTAGAGAACGAGAGAGATCGCAAAATAGTTGTTGTTTTCGTTTCAAATCTCTTCTAAAAGTTTAATGTATTGTTCAACTTATAAAAAACTCGTTACTTTTATTCTTACAAAAATATAATTTTTGAAAGAATATTAGTATGCCTCCTTTACTTACTTATTAATACTCGTGTTTTCCAATATTCCAATTCTGGTAGAAAGTGAAAAATTAAGCAGGAACAAAATTTTAATATAATATTCCTGGTAGTACGCTATTTATGATCACTTAAAAAAATCGTAATACGTCGACAGAACATAACAGTGATTGATTACGCTATATCGCATAAACTTCGAGAAATCTTTGTCATACATTTATTAATTTATTATTCCTTGAATACAGAATAAAAACATAGTACCTACATTGTCATAAAAACGTCGTTTACTTGGAAGCCTTAGATTGCTTTTTCCACAGTAACAAGAAATTGTTGTTCAAACACGACGTGTTATTATGCGTTTTTCTCATGATACCTATTTATTATCATTTATCCATAACAGTTGTGTCCATAGATCTACTGATAGAGACGAATTTAAAAGATGCTGGCTGTTTTATTAATTAAAACACAGTTACAGCTTGGTTCATTATTTTAATTCGATTAACGAGTCTTCGCTATTTGCACGCACATACTTTTCCAAGTTATTGTACAAAAGTCGCAAACCTCTACTAAACAAATGAACTATTTTACTTATTTCAGATTTTAAATTAATTTTTCTTTTATATTATTATGGGTATGTTTATTCAAATAAACTGTTCAAAAAGTTGTTCCGTTACCTTTTAGGATTAGAAGTTTCATAACTTTTTACTTACATTGTGATTTTCTCGCAGACAAGGAAAACGTTATAAGGAAATCATTTTCACTCCATCAGTGTAGGTATTTATGGAGGTGAAAAAACTAAAAGCGATGAAGTCGTGTATCATGACCATTATAAAAAAAACATTAGCACATGATGACTTTGTTCATAGACTTGAAGTGATGTAAATGCCTGACGATATCAGTTTTATTAGGTGAAAGGCTTTAAATTCCTAGTCTATTAGGTTTGTAAAAGTTGTAGATTTTGACCAATTTTTTTAAAACTTCCGCCATAATACCGAACTATATTGAAGTCTAGAGTCACAGAAATAAAAACGCTCTGTACTTTTATCTTTAAATAATAACACATTGGTAGGACAATAAAACGGACCTAAGTTCATCAAAGAGGTGCATTTTTGCAGTTTACGCTAATAGTCCAATCAATGAATGGTTTACCAACGGTGTAGAGGGAGATGCTTTGAACACAATTTTTGACTTCGTAGGTCAGAAATTGTGTTCTGTGTGACTGGACTATAAAGAAACTGAAAATTTTACGGATCATGAACTTGAAAATTTCCATGATTTTCCAGTCTTTATACTATGAATTTCCCTTTACCCTCTCTATTTCAACAGCTAAGCTGAGCTTGAAAGCAAAGCTTTTACAGGTATTATGAATTCCCTTTCAGTCCTAAAGCGTCTCAAACGCTAGATAGAGCACGCCCTGTATAATATTATCGAAGTGTTACAAATTGATACCCATGCCCGACCGAGGATCAGTCACGCACGCGCCTGACAGTGACCTTGTAGATCCTCTGAAGTAGGTATTTATGTAATAATCGACGGCTACGGATTAAATGTATCGTTTATGATACTGGATGCCTTTCTGAACTTGTGGATAAAATTATATCGAAGCTCTTACGTTAACCGAAATATGTAGAGTCCCGCGCCTATTCTAATTGTAACAAAAAAAATATTGTTTGCGTATGTAAAATTTCGATTTACCTATTTCATATAGGTAAACATTCCAATGGAAGAACGTAAAAATGTCACAACATTACTGTTTTATGTCAGGAAGTCGCGGAAACGGAATACCGGCAAATGACGGGCTCCCAAAAACTGTTTAGGCACGTCCCTAATAACGCGTTAATGTATTTTCCATAACGATCCCGGGCTAAATGTCAGAAAACGCGGGTGTGTCGCATTATGGCAGACCAACCGTCTTGACCTTTGCGTGCGTGTCCATTAAGACCGTTTGGTCAACGAACTCAAATTGTGACGTTATTTTTACGCATAGCACGGCTTAGGCTTAGCGAGTAGCCGTACCTACACAAATACCTGCTCGCAGTATAATTAATGAAGTAGTTATTACGTAGGCCTTGACTTGTGATAACAATCCACCGCACTTGTGACGTCTATTGTAAACTAACCTATATGTACACACAGTTAATAGGAGCGGAATTTACTGTAAGTCGTTATTTTCTACTTTACATACTGTAAACTTCATGCATGAATAATTTTACTAACACAATGATGATGTTTCAGCCACACGTAGTTAGTCGCCGAATCTACGTTAGATTCAATATAGTCTAATGCCCTTACTTTTTATGGTTTTTCAAAAATCGTTTGTCATCAAAGTGAAAAATGTTTCAAAACAATGCATCGTTTGACCTCTATATTACTGCAAATGAAGTCATTACCTCAGTAGAGCAGCGAAACAACTCGAAGAGTTCGTAACTCTGCTCATTACCGCCATCTCCAAACAAAACTGTATTTAACTATCAAAAGGAGTGTTGCCAGGTCTAGATTGTATAAATATTATGAGACGGAAGGAGGATGGAAGATATACTGTCGGCAATTTGGTTTTCAAACCGGGACTTGTAATTAATCAACTACGCTCTGAAAATATGGAAGGCGAAAATATGTTTAGGCACGTAACAGCTTGTCAAAATGATCGTATACAGAATGAATCAGACTAAGCACCTGATCGATAGAGAAATATTGGGATATTAATCCCGTTCAAAGGTCAATCGGGACTTTGTCTTTAGTTGATCCTAAAAATCGAAACGTCCCGTATAAATTGGGAACACTAATCGAAAGTTCACAACAAAAAACTAACTTTCGACCGTCGATTCAACAGTTATGTTTTTCCTGTATCATCGGTCGCTCTTTACCGGTCATTAGCACTCTTCTCTCTCCAGTTTAATACCCATCTCTTTTATTTTTATTACGGGTAGGTAGAAAGTGATCATAATTAGCCGCCATTTGTTTTTAAAAGTTAAAATAAGTATGCAAATTACTGCATGCTTTCCCGCGTCTTTTGTTAAAAGTAAACGATTTTGGTTTTTCTTCTAAAATTAACAAGAAGTCAAGAACGCAACATACGACCGAACGATCAATCAAATCAATTAGGTTTAAAGCATAGCGATTAGCATTCTTAATTTTTTTGCGTGTGCCAAACGCATTCATGAAACAATGCAGTTTTTGAGGCTCTATTAAAATTGATGAGATTATTATTTTATTATGTAGGTAAGCGGGGATCACACGTCGGAAGAGTCGCTCGCGTGTTTAAGAATAACGATCCAATTTAATGGATGTAAATGGCTTCTAATCATTTTATTATATCTTGAGTGAGCACGTAATTAGGCATCAAATTGTAAAGCACGAAAATTCAGTCACTTGTGCGGCTTTAGGTGTCAAAGCCACCAAAGCTTCAAAGAGAGTTAAATTACCGAATTATTTCCTGAAAGCCAATTAGTTGGACCACCCATTACATACATACATGTATCGATCCCTTTTCCTCGTGGCCAAAAAAATGCCAAATTAATTTGGCCATGAGGAAACTTAATTCCTCGTAGCCAAACCTCGGTCATAGTTTAAAAATAATGTAATATTTTTTTTTTAATTTCACGAACTCTATAAATAATTAAATGCTCCATTATCGCAGGAACCGACTCAATTCAACAAAACTTGTTCTGTGAGTTCAACGCTATGCCCTTAGAATACCAAGTTACATCTTTGACTAAGTATCTACTAACACTCCAACATCTCTATTCCAGAAGCAGAATGCGACGGCTGCAGCAGCGAGGGCGACGAGGGCCGCAGCATCGGCGAGCTGCTGCTGCCTCAGTACACCCTGGCCACGGGCGGGCTGGCCAAGGACCACCGGCCGCTCATCACCTTCCCCGACAACAACAACTTCCACCTCGTCTCCGCGCAGGAGTACCGCCGGCTGCTGCTCTATCTCACGTCTGTGCCCTCGTTAGTATTTGCTTATGACTTGTTTAGCCCAGGCTATTGGTCTAGGACCATGCGAAAGCTGCAGCATCGGTGAGCTCATGGGCATACCCAGCTTCTGCCCTAGAAGAGGGGAAGTAATCTGATCCTGGTCCCGGGCAAATCAAGGCACCTACTCTTAGACACTTAAGAACGAAACATCAGGAAAGTATGTAGGAGTTTACAATATCGGCGAGCTGCTCCTGCCTCAGTACATCCTGGCCACGGGCGGGCTGGCCAAGGACCACCGGCCGCTCATCACCTTCCCCGACAACAACAACTTCCACCTCGTCTCCGCGCAGGAGTACCGCCGGCTGCTGCTCTACCTCACGTCTGTGCCCTCGTTAGTATAAGCTTATTAACTTCTCCTCAGACTATTTCAAGGACCATGCGAAGGCTGCAGCATTAGCTAACTCATGGGTGTAGCCAGCTTCTAGCCTAGAAGACGGGGAGCAGTCTGATCCTGGCCCCGGGCAGACAAAGCAGAGTCACCGGCTCTTAGACACTTAAGAACGAAACATAACGTAAATATGTAGGAGTTTCCAATATCGGCGAGCTGCTGCTGCCCCAGTACACCCTGGCCACGGGCGGGCTAGCCAAGGACCACCAGCCGCTCATCACCTTCCCCGACAACAACAACTTCCACCTCGTCTCCGCGCAGGAGTACCGCCGGCTGCTGCTCTACCTCACGTCTGTGCCCTCGTTAGTATATGCTTATTAACTTTTGCTCAGGCTATTGGTTAAAGACCATGTGAAGGCTGCAGCATCAGTGATCTCTGGGGGAACCAGCTTGTGACCCAAAGGGAGGGGATAGTCTGATCCTGGCCTCGGGCAATTCAAGCTGTCACCTGTTCTTATACACTTAAGAACGAAACATAACGTAAATATGTAGGAGTTTCCAATATCGGCGAGCTGCTGCTGCCCCAGTACACCCTGGCCACGGGCGGGCTAGCCAAGGACCACCAGCCGCTCATCACCTTCCCCGACAACAACAACTTCCACCTCGTCTCCGCGCAGGAGTACCGCCGGCTGCTGCTCTACCTCACGTCTGTGCCCTCGTTAGTATATGCTTATTAACTTTTGCTCAGGCTATTGGTCAAAGACCATGTGAAGGCTGCAGCATCAGTGATCTCTGGGGGAACCAGCTTGTGACCCAAAGGGAGGGGATAGTCTGATCCTGGCCTCGGGCAATTCAAGCTGTCACCTGTTCTTATACACTTAAGAACGAAACATCACTCACGTCTGTCTTTGCCGTCGTTAGTATTTGATTCCATTAGCTCGAGCTATAAGCTATGGACCATAGTCTGCAATTTATCTCCGTGCTGTCCTCTATAATCTATCTGACGTCCATATGTATCCTCTAATTTTACACAAGAACCACTAGGACTGCGAAGGTTTTTCGCCTTAACATACAAATTTTACATCACGAACTCTCTAGATAGAGTGGTTAGTAGAGGAGCTAAAGCTCCTCTAGTATTCTCAACTCACATTATCGTAATTATTTACATTATTTGTAATGTACCTATGCTATAAAATGTGTCTTTTCTTCTATTCCAGATTACTTGAAGCTGATATGGGCTTCCATATTATCATAGACAGAAGGAAAGACAGGTGGAATTCTGTGAAGACTGTGTTACTTCGAATCTCCGTAAGTACACCGACTTTCCACCACCTGATTTGACTAAGCTAATTAATTATGCTAAGATTCTCCGAACCTCTTTTAATCATGTTTTTTATGACTTTCCAGGAGTTTTTCCCTGGAATCATCCACGCGGTATACGTGCTGAGGCCAGCCAGCTTCCTCCAGAAGGCCTTGTCTGAGGTCAGCAGCAAACTCTTCAAGGAGGAGTTCAGGTTTCGGGTGCACGTGTGTTCATCCATCGACGAGTTGTACGAGTACTTCGACAGATCTCAGCTCACGCCCGACCTGGGCGGGGAACTACAGTATTCACATTCAGAGTGGATACAACAGCGAATAGTAAGTATTATAACGACCAGCCGGGCTAGCATGCGCGCCGTGATAAAATCTTATCGTCGATTTACGCCCGATTCCCATATTCAATCCTTGTCCAAATCCGGATTACAACTGTCAAATTGAATTCAGTTTTAGATTATATTTCCAAAATTTTCGATGCATTTACACTTTAATATTGTTTAAATAGTCTTATAAACAATATAAAAATGTAAAAACATCAAAAACCGCAGTTATTTTGGCCAAAAACATATTAAAATTTGACAGTTGACAATCCAAATCCGTATAATTTGGATTAGGATTGAATATAGAAATCCAGCATTAGTCGACAATCGTATGGGCTTATCGTTCAAAATCGATAAAATGCCGCGATAAACGTTTATCATGGCGAGCATCCTAGACCTACAGGTTACCAAAATAAATATGATCGACCATGACAAAACTTCTCATTCATAAAGACACCTAAAGTACCACTACTAGTGGTGCTATTAAATTCTACGAATTGTATTGTTGATGAATTTAACACGCGAATGTATTCATGATTGATTGCCTTTGACACAACGGAAAGTTAGCACAAAATATCATAAATATTAACACCAGAAAGTCACATTTCATTGATTTTGGCAGCTGTTAGTGTGGAGTAGCGTCTGTCTACCTAATTTCTTGTACATAATCAATTAGGTAGCCGAAGTACCTAAACAAACAAGTCAAGGACGTAAACTACGTCAACCTCATAGAAAGAAGACAATGGCATTGTCGATCACCATTGTGGATTGTGATAATATTGTGAACTACATCATCCCCATTTATACCAATGATGATTATCCTTGCGCACTGAATTATGTGTGGATACAACGGAATTCTCACAATGAGCTGATCGCCGTTGTGGGAACCTGAGTTTATACCTTACGATATCTATTAGCCCGTTTGTTAAACCTGAACTAAAATGCCTTTTATTTTCTTTTGCAGGCCTTAGAAAAATTTTCGACTCTAATGAAGGAAATATCGAGTAAACTAGATAACTTTATGCACGAGATAGTGGACTGCGATATGGGAAACGATCCCACACAAACCAAAGAATTGTTAGACTCTCAAGAAACTAGGTCAGTGTTATTTGCTCTACATAATTGTCTTAGTTAACTGTGTGGCTAGACAATATGCAAGTCTTGGCGCCTTGATTAGCAAATCGGCGATGAGAATAACTATAATACGAAGCGGAAAACTTAATTCCGTGGATTTGAACGGACATAATGTCTTTTTAGCACACTTGTGATAACTACGTGGATACGTAATGTAATAAGTAATTTATACAATTGAGGCGTGGAATTTACAATTGGGCTAAGTGCCATACATTTTTGTAGGCATTTTACACTTTCGATATGAAATTCCACGCCTCAATTATTGAAACATAATGATTACATTGGGAATCAATAACTTTCAAAATTGTTTGAATTACTTACCTATGCATGTTTTAAGTCATTTGATTTTACAAACTATGTTTCGCCACACTGCCATAATATCATTGAGTGATAAGTGGAAATATTTTGAGATTGTAAAATTGTTTTCTATTGCATCTATTATAATAATTTATGTATTTTTACAGGTATAAAGCTTTAAAAACGGAACTAGCGTCAGCAACAACGCAGGGCGAAGAATTGTTGACGCAAGTGCGAAAACCAAATCTTACTTATAATATTATTAGTCATGTTGCTGCTGTTGAAAGGTATTTATAATTTTATAAAAATATGCTAATTAAATTAACTATTATTATGAACCTATAAGCCTATTTTTTTGTTTTCGTTTCAGATTATTGGTGCAACTTGAAGAGACTGAAAAACAATTTGATAATTTCTGGCAGAAACATTCCACGAAATTAAATCACTGGTTAAAATTTAGAACGTTTTTATTAAACTTTAAACAAATGCAGGTTAGTGGCTTAACTAAATTATCGCTTATTTCTAATAATTATGTAAGACTGTACTTGATTATGAGGAAATGGGCCTAAATTGAAAAGGTGGATGTTGCTTACTTTTATTTTTACTTCGGAAGTCAAACATTGGCGTTTTTGGAGAGCAAACCATAGCATGATGATGAGACTCGTCAGTGTCTTTCGCCGGCCTGAAGACAAATGCTTCTGACGGTGCTCTTTTTCCTACCAAGTCCGAAATATCCATGAGTTTGTCTGAACTCCTGCTCTCTACTCTCCTGCTGTCTGAATTGCCATGAATGTCTTTCCTACTTTTTGTTTCTAACTGGTACGTCAGCTTTTGTATCCTACGTGTTTTCTCCTCTAAACGCGCCGTGAGCTCTTCAGCTTGTTTTCGTTTCTTATTGTATTCAGTCTGTAATGAAACAATTTTCCTCTTACATGTTTCTAACTCAGCCTTTAACTTCTGCAAGTTTAATGAGTTAATTTCTTCTAGACATTCCACTTTTTCTTTCGCGTGTTTTGCCATGCTCTCTTGGTAAAGCGTCTCTTGTTCGACTTGATATGACCAAAACGACATCGCTCGCATCGCGACATCCATTATTGTATCTGGCTTCATTCCAGCTAACACTATTGATTTGAATGTTTCTGTCGGCTTGAGATCTGCTTGTATCACATCAAATTTATCACGCAATTCGGTCCCACATGCTGGACAAGTCAGAGCATTATCGGAATTCCTTTTAAATTCTTTCTTGCCATGTTCGATGCAAAATGCGTGGGAACACGTAGTCACCCAAGCTTGACTTGATAAAGATCGTCTGCATTTACGAAAATTGCAAATCATATTCATAGACATGCTTGATTTTAATTATAATTTCAGTTTTACAATAAAATTCGTGAATATTTGCATAACAAAATGACGAGATTGACGAGCACAATATTTTGACGTTTTTTGTCTGTCAACATTTTTATTTTTAATTATTACGCATTTATGTCATTTGAAAAAAGTTTTTAATGTTCGGAATTGAAAGAGTTTTTATTTTGTAGGAAGTTTAAAATCGACGCCAGTAAATTGTTATTTTTTTTTAAATGTATAATTTTAATTTGTTAATGGTAATTTTCTAATAGTTATTGCAAACCAAGATACGACTAAATTATAAGACATTTCCTAAGAGGTTTCCAGAGATTTCTGTGCTTACTACAAGATACTTCAAGTGAAGAATCTTGAGTCTAATATTACCATTTTTAACAAAATACCACACAACCTTATCGAATTGCCAATAAACAAATTTAAGATACATATAAAAAATACCCTTATGTCCAAAGGGTACTACAAGGTTCGAGACTATATTGATGACAAGGATGCGTGGTCAGTTCAGTCTGCACATATTTGATGTACTTAAATTTGACTATTCTTACCGTTAGATAAAATTCCTGGCAATAAGTGGTGACTGAGTTTGTTCCGGCGTTTCTTCTCAGCACTTGCCATAATTATGTTTGTCTCGAAGCGCTGGTAGGGCCCAAAAGATAAGGAGACATGTAAAGTGCCCCATAAGGGCTACCTTTTCTTTTTTTATTATTTTCTATTGACGTTCATAAGTGCAACTTGTGGTCTAAACTGAATAAATATTTTTGATTTTGATTTTGATTTTATTTATGATTTTATTAATTATGCATCTTTATTTCAGGCGACTTTAGACGGCCATCTAAAGACAGCGTGCGACATGACCGAAGTGGGCGAGACGGCGATCAGAGTGGACAACCTTATACAAGAGGCCAACGACTTCGAGAAGCTTTGCAACTGTGACCTGGACACCGCTTCTTCTGTGATTGATGATGGTAAATAAAACAACACTAGAACTGCATTTCTATACTTAACCTCAGGATCGTGATTCTCCACCTCTTTAGTGAAATGTCTAGGCTAGGGCATAGTCTAGGGCCTCCTTTAAAAGTTACGCGGGCGCCTGCACGCGTTTGGCGCGCATGCGTATGACGTAATCGTCTTTATCTCACCAGATGTCGCTTTCTTGACTTAGGCTGTTTTATTTTAATTTTTGAGGTAGCTAAGGAAATAAATCATGCTGCTTAGTTTTTCTTACAAAATGGCATTTTACTATAAAATAATAAGATAAGATAATTTATTGTTTTGCACAAATATAAGCCTACTTTGTGTTTTTGTTATACAGGTGAAAAACTAATGCAAGATCCGCTAAGTTCTGTGGACCATATAGAGTCGAAGTGTGAAGAGTTGAGGAGAACGAGTGCTTTGCTCATAGACAAGATTCAGAAGAGAAATATGTTATTAACAAAGGCGAGAGAACTTATGGACAGGATCGATAAGGTAAGTTATTTCATAGCCTTTTGTTTTCAACTTTTTTGTTGTTTGAATTAATTCATTTCTATGTTTCATTATGGTTTTACCTAACCAGCTGGTGTCAAATATTTTAAAATAAATAAATAAATAACATGGATATTATGATATGAATATGAATGAGGATTGATCAATGTTGATGATCGGGGATTTTTTTTAAGAATTTGAAATGATGTTGCACTGTTTTGTTTCACTTCCCTACACTGGCTGAGTTGCCGTAAAATAGTGCAATCTAGCCTAACCCATTTTCCCGCCAAAAATTTCATTAATTCTTTTTAATTTTTATTGAATGAATGAGTAAACTTACTTTAACCGTAAGATAGTGCAATCCAGGCTTATCCATTTTCCCGCCAAAAATTTCATTCATTCTTTTTGTTTTTTATTGAATGAACTAGCGGTCCACCCCGGCTTCGCCCGTGGTACATCATACATCGTGGTTCACCAGAGATCGCGTACATATCCAACTGTGAAATAATTTTTGAAATCGGTCCAGTAGTTCCTGAGATTAGTGCGTTCAAACAAACAAACTCTCAGCTTTATAATATTAGTATAGATGAGTAACCAAACACGTATTTCTAGGCGAACGAATGGTGCGCGACTGGTGTTGAGCTGCTAGCAGGGGAGGGTGGTCTCATAGCCGTGGACAAACTGCTGGAAGACGCCAAGAGCTTCGGGCTGACGGCTCCCGAGCAGTTCCGAGAGATGCTGATGCAGACCGCCACGCAGGAGACGAGGGCGTTGGTCACTCAGGTAACTAATTAGAGCTGCTATTAAATTAGGTAACTGTGTAAAGATATGTTTTGTCCAAAACTGTTTAATAGGTACATAAGTTTATAGCAGACTTATCAACTCGGAAAGGGATCAACACCGTATCGCCTTTCGCGCGCTGTCAAACGCAAGGCGAGGCGTTTACGTTACGGTGCTGCGGATAAGTGTGAAAAATATTGACCGCCTCAAGTTGATACGGTTATGATCCCTTTCCGGGTTGATAAGTAAATCTGCGACGACCTTTACTAGGCACTCGGACTGACCTTTCACGTGCCGCAAAACCAGACACAATCGAAAAACTATTGATTGGTCACCTATCCTGTAAATAAATCTGAAATATTACAAGATTTACGCCCGTATTCACAAACATTACTATGAGGTCTCAAAGTGCGCGTGGACGCACAGGGTGACACATGAGCTCTATTCAACGCTGTGTTCGATTTGCTGCTTCACTTAAGCAAGCATCGTTTGTGAATACGGGCGTTAGATATTAAGTTTTTAAACCAGCAGATGTATGCAGTGCAGGGCAGGGCACATAGCTCGTAGATGGATCAATTCAAAATAATTTAAGATTTAGCTTAAATACTTAAAAGATATATACTGTTCTGCTAGGTGGCCCAACGCGTAGAAGACGTCTGGCTGATGGTCTCCGTGAAGAGAGCCACTCTTCAGCGGGCGGCCGCCAAGCCGGCCCGGCCGGTGCAGTCGGTGCCGCCCCAGAGCGCCGCCTTGGCCACACCAGCCAACCACCAGGTTAGTCAGTTTTAGATTTTCCGCCCTAGTGCGCCGCCACAGACATTCTGCGACGACCAGCTAAGGGCTCGCGCGCTCGGATGACTTTTAGACAAAAAACTTATTGGATTTGTCTCATATTCAGGGAATGTACTATGTATTATGAGTAGAGTATTACTTTAAAAGGATGCCAACGATTTAAAAGTCACCCTGTATATGGAGGTGACAAAAATTACTGTCACGTCGCTACGTGCGCGCACCTCCATACATCTCCATGGACTTGGTATGAGTGACGAAACAGTAACGGCGACAAAAGTCAGTAGTCACTTTTAGATTTCCCGCCCTAGAGATCCGCCCTGGCCACACCTGCCAACAACCAGGTCAGTGAGTTTTAGATTTCGCGCCCAAATTAGGAGTTATGTTTTGATAGTAATATGTTTGGGACTATGCAAGATGCAACAAGAGAATAAATCAATCATAAAGTAAGTAGGGATGGCGAACCTTTATGTCTCAACGTGCCACTTTTCCGAAAAAAAGTTTGATGTAGTCATAGACGGGCCATCAAATAACACCTAATGCTATCAATGAGGGGTATAGATAGTACAAGTTAAATTTTGTGATTGGTGGCGTGCTCTAAATATTGTGGCGCGTGCCATCGATGGCACGCGTGCCATTGGTTCGCCATCCCTGAAGTATACGAATTGGTTTCGTAGGCTCGATTGGTAAAGGAGAAGGCCGATTAGGCTTACTTACGGTAAGGAGACTTTATTAGGTACCTTGTAACTTAATTTACATTTTAACCGACTTAAAAAAAGGAGTAGTTTCTCAATATGACTGTATGTTTTATGTATGTATGTTACCGCAGTATTTCGTCAATTTTATTACGTAATTTTATGTCAAACCAGGAATTAACTATGAAATCATTTGTCATATCAAAGGAAAACCACACAAGCAACAGTCAATACCAATTTCATCAATACAGCTCATAGCAATAAATACGTTTAACATATTGTACCTTCATAACAAAACTGTAATAAATATGCCGAGCACTCACGTAAACCAGTAGCTGTAACCTTTCACTATGATAACAGCGATATAATCATGCCTTACTTACTTGGATAAATCTACGCATTTGCGAGTGCGTGTAATGTCACCTGCGCGGCTACTTTCATGGACGCTAGTGCTGTATCATGTAAGAGTCGATAAGAAACTAAAATCGATAAGTAAACACAGCGTCCCCTCTGTATATGTTAAATAAATAGGTATTGTAAAATAAATAGGTACTTGTCTGGGAAACGAACAGGAAGAAATAACATTTTCCGGTACATTATTAATAATAACACCTATAAATGAATAATGAATCGATAAAGTTAATAATTTTGAACAATTTAACTTTATCGAGTGCGACATAACGCGTGCGCATAAGCCTTACTCTACCTACTATGCTCTACCTAACTACATCCAACATGGAGTACCCAATCTAATTGAATAAGATTATTTTTTTCGCAATCACTACTCTGGAAAAATCATAATTGAAATTATGTATTATGAAAAGACAATAATATTTTTACTAGTTATACATAGATGTGGGATTAATTAGTGTAGATACCTAGTTTTCTCTATTGGGCGAATAGAAGCATAGAAATTGGGAGGTAAAATCTCATTTTAATGACTTTTATAAAAAAAAAGTTGTGTATTAAAATAAACACCCGTTTCCATTCCATTGTAATTTTATCTAATGAGACGATGTACAAAATGTCGCAAAAACAGCTGCACTAGAAAGCGCGAGAGGTCGCGGCGCGCGCGCACCACAAAGCGTGCCTATAGCTTTCATGGCGCACGCGAGACATTACTATACCTACTACGTGAACGTACAGCATGCTTTCTATCGCGATAAAGGGCAGGCTGGCAAGGATAAAACACATTAGTATGCATGTGTTTGTAGTTATCAATATAATAGCTGGAGAAAATAGAGAGCGAAAAATGAATTTATTTTTATTATGACTCTCGCAATCGCAACATTATGTAGTAAACTTGGTTTGGCGTGTATGTTAGGTAAGCATGCAAATCAAAAGTTGTATGTTTCATTTCCTCTTCCTTAGCTCTTAACATGAGGTGGATGAGGTCAGGGTCAGGCTCCGTATTCGAAGTTTGTGTCTCCAACTTTGCCTTAACAATTTTCCGTTTTCTTCGATCGTGGATTGTAACATACGTTGTTGCCATTGATATGGCTGAATTAATTAGACCGACAGCGTACCTACTCTGAAGCACGAAACCTAAATTCGACCCTAATCTCTACAATCTTAAGTTTAATTACTAACCTATTTTCTATCTTAATCCATCCAACTTATCATGTCTGCCCACCACATTCCAACAACTAATTTAAAGGACCAAACGACTTTATTTATTTTATCACCGCCGACTTCCAAACATAATGTGTAAACATTTTATTAGGAAGAATCTTCACAATCGGCCCATAGTGGTGTGTCCCGAAATAAGTTTCTTCCCGGAACAGATGCTAACAAAAATATTTATTTCGTTCGTCGGAATGCCCGAAGTCCCGAACAGTGGCCGAAAACGTCCAATATAAACTCATAACAAGACAAGAAGTCTTTATTTGGAACGCGACGATGACCTTATTCCTTGTATGCTCTGTATAAAATTTCTATCGTCGTATGATATTTCATACTTATAAGCTTGCGAACTTCCTCTTTGAAATATCTAATTAGAGGCGAGAGCAAACAAGAATTTGGCACACTGTGAAACTCTACACTTTGTGGGTTTATGAAACACTGGCGGACGCCCACAATCTTAGCCTAAATTAGCCTGCCTGATAGATGAAAGGTTCTTGAGTGAAGAACTGTCATAAAAATACTTATAAAAGTACTTAAATACTTAGTTAGATACTATTACCGTTATTAAGCTTCATCAAAATCCGATTTAAGGTTTTTGCACGAAGAGGTGATCCATCAAGATATGTCATGACAAATCATTTCTTTGGAAATTTTGGCAAACCTATAATCTCGAAGAAATTACCAGTAAAGAATACACAACAAAAAGCTTTAAAGTCTACGTATCATACATTGTTAGCAGTCTAAAAGATTTTAACAAAACTTAAACAATCATGCAGTTATAATATCAATCACTGCCTTGCAATTGGAGTTACTTACTTACAAAAAAAAAAAAAAAAAACCAATCCGCTAAATATGAAAACATATTATTATGTGTAGAGTGTATTGTACTTAGTATGTAAGTATATCTAGCTATAGAATACAGACTACTTCATCTTGGAATCTTGGGTGGCTTATGAAATAAAGTGTTCATCAAGATTACGCAATGGATATTAGTCAACTAAAAAGATATCATTAACATCTTAATGTTAATCGTCAATTTGTTCTTTATTCATGAACATCTTTTATAATTACTATCTAATCATCAGATGTGAAGATATAATTATTAATAATTATGGGAGAATACGTCTGGTTATGATTGTTAATTACAACATCTGATATTTTTTATGAAGCAGCAAAACTATTAATTGATCAAATCAGCTAAGACCCATCTGCGCCATAATTATTGAATCCTCATTTTCTTTCAATTAATTAGGTAAGTATTATTATCACTGAAAGAAAAACAGTTTAACTGCATAAACATAGCTTGCAAAATATGTCTTCATCAATAAAAGTAAGGGAATTAAAACATTTTAGAAATAAATACATTTGCAAAAACTTTCTGAAGTCTTCTGACTTAAAAGAATATGATTTAGAATAGGTAACTCGCAATAACATTTTCACAATTTCACATGATTGTTTTGATAACAATGATATCATCAAGTTCCAGTAACAACAAGAACAACAAACACTTTGATTAACATATGATTAGTATGTCGATCATCGATCATAATCGATATCATGTTTATGGTGTTCATCGCGGGTGAAAGTGCTTGGCGTAACCATGGGGTGCTGGTGCAATATCCGTGACAAATACATGAGCAGACTGTTGTGATATGATACCACGAAATAATAATATGTAACGGTTACAGTAGTCTCAGTAAGATATAGTTGTCATTTAGGTTTCAATGCGGTTAGAATTATAAGCAAAGCGGCCGCTCGCGACTACGTGCGCCCACGAAATTCAACCCCTTAGGGGTTGAATTTTGCAAAATCCCGTCTTAGTGAGCACCTACGTTCTAAAAGGAACCCCCATGCTAAATTTGAGACTCCTAGCAATTGTAGTTTCTGAGATTTCGTGATGAGTGAATCAGTCAGTGACCTTTCGCTTTTATGTAGATAGATAGATTAGCTATTAACATAAGAAAACTGTTTGTCTGAAAGAATGAACAATGTTTCCAGACAGACGGTCATGAAAGGAAGGCACATAATGGAGTTCTGCTAAGTTAGGAAAACGGAGAGAACCGTTTCTCCTAACTTCCGAAAAAGGTAGCCTTCGTCAGGATGTAATCTATTCCTTTTAAAGTTTCAACTTTTTGGACATAAAAAAATCTAGCAAATAGAGAATTACTTTCAGTTTTAATATTAAAGTAATAGGTACACAGATTCGAAGGTATTTAAGTATTCTGTTAACTCTGGATTATTCTGATAATAGTTAGATAAAGTGTTAATATTTTGGTTAAATAATCTAGCCCCCTCTTGAAAGGCGACAAACATAATACTTAATATGTAGGTAGGTATTATGCGCTTGTTAGATAACCTACTGTACCAATATGTTATATCTTTCATTGTAAACCATGAACCATAGTAAACTTGAAATAATACATTATTACGTATAGCAAAATACCTGTTCTTTTAGGTTTCCTGGGCATGCGTATCATTGGTTTCGCAAACCGAGGTGGAAATTGTAATTTGTTGGATGCGGATATCCACTGACTATAAAAAGTAACGTTTGTTGGTCTGTATAAATTAATACATTCGTCAAACTAAGCATAATGTCAATCAATTAGCATTCTGATTTCTACGGAATGTAATACTGTTTTATATGTTAAGTAATATTGTCTGAAATCTCGGTTCTATATTTTATTGATAGCATAAATTCATAAAATATCACTATATCTTTCAATCGAGATATACACACATGCTTAAAAACAAAGAAGTACATAATAAATCGGAATACGTCTTACTGTAATTCGCTCATGGTCAAATATATTATGAAACTACGAGTAAGTAAGTATGCATTATTAATTTGTAGTTTTTAAATCGCAGTTATGTAGAGATGGATTTTATTTCGTGTATGTAACGATTGATTTATTTTGATATATTGATCGGTCATTAGCACATTCAAAACATGTCTCGTAATATTTGACCCATCATCAAACAATTTATTGGACGATTATCATAATGCAATTATTTCAAAATCACACAAAGTCGTCTCTATTTCTCGTATGCGATATCCATAAACGGCTTTCGCTTGCAACATCCATCAATGCGCGTAAAGGGACAAACGAAGAAGCATAGAAGTGTATTCTTCTACTAATATGTTGAAGACAAAACTGGAATGCTTATGTGGCGTTCGGAAATTTCGTATTCCCGAACGCATCACAACTCTAATCTGTCAGTTGGACTTTGACAGATAAGCCTTGGCGCCTTTTCGTCACTTCCTGCGGCTTCCAACCAACTCTCTTGGTCGTAACTTGTTTAAGGACTTGGATTGTAAATTTATGCTCACTGGTGCAGTGTATTTTGTGTAACACAAGTTGTAACAACATCGCCCGTGTATTATCGTTGTTTGGAGTGCAGTCACTTCGCACTGTCGTTGCGAATAAACAGACATTGTTAAATCTAACCGGAGTTTGATTCGGCTCGGGGAACGCCGTCATCAACCCCAAACTGGTGACCCCGACGTGATTGGAACGTGACCTTCCATCACCACCATCTTCGGCATCAGCCTCCGCCATCCTCACCATCTCCGCCACTCCGTCATCAGCTCCCAGTCTTCAACAAGCCAGCATCCAGCCTTCAGGGACCATCGCAGATCGCAACCGACCTTCCTGGTTCCTCGGCAGCAAGCAACCGTCACTTCACTGGTCACGGGTTCAGCTCTGGCCCAGCTCCACGCCCGACCATCGAAGACGCCTCCGCTCACTATCCCGACTCACCGTGGATAGAGCACCGCAACCTGCTCGTCTCGACTCACCGCAGACTTGAGCACACTGGCACTTGTAAGCTCATCACGCACAGACTGCTGAGCTCATCCTGACGTCATCCACCTCCGGTTCTTCCGGGGGGAGTGGTGTGGCGACGCCACTACAAACTAGTGACCAACAGATGGCGCTGTCACTACTTCACTATGGCACACTCCGCCGCTCATACAAACCTGCATCGCGGTGACGGAGTTTTATATCCTGCCAAGTATATATAGGCAAACCAAGATGGTGTAAATTGGACCTTGGTCCCCGAGCATAACACCCGCTCGGAAGGAAGGATTGCCATCAATGGGCACGCTCTTGTATAGCTTGTCAACGCAGCAAAATAACAAGGCATAATTCCACTCCACTAGGGACTTTCGACCAACCATCCGGCCGCTTCGCACACGTCCACATCGACATCATTGGCCCGCTTCCGTCATGCAGAGAATACCGCTACTGTTTAACAGCAATCGACAGGGTTTCTCGGTGGCCTGAAGTCTGGCCTATGCATTCAATCACGGCCGAAGAAGTAGCCGAGACCTTTACCCAAGGTTGGATATCTCGTTTCGGCGTTCCTTCAGTTATTACAACAGATCAGGGGACACAATTTGAATCCGACCTGTTCCGTCGCCTAATGGAAAACTTCGCCACCAAACGCATTAGAACCACATCTTATCACCCCAGTGCTAATGGCATGATAGAGCGGGTCCATCGTCAATTAAAAGCGGCACTCATGTGCCACGACAGTTCATGGGTTTTATCCCTGCCTTTCGTCATGCTTGGTATGCGCACAGCTTTCAAAGAAGACCTCAAAGCTACAGCAGCGGAAATGCTGTACGGAGAAAATTTACGGTTGCCGGGAGAAATGCTTGCCCCAATTACTAGCATTAACGCATCCGAAAACTCAGATTTCATCACAAAATTGCGCAGGCAAATGGCTAATGCAAGACCAATCCCAGCTTCACGTCACAGCGTCCCTTCCACCTTTATATTCAAGGAGCTTAGCTCGGCATCTCATGTTTTTCTGCGTGACGACGCGGTCCGTCGTCCTCTTCAACCTCCATATAATGGCCCATACCCCATCTTAGAACGCTCTAGTGACGGAAAAACCATTTTAATAGACATAAAAGGCAGAAAAG